>NC_133774.1:67017400-67063547 GCF_003597395.2 Chelonoidis abingdonii | reverse complement strand
CAGAGTGTGCAGCCCCCGCCCCACCCTCGAGCGCTGCTTTACCGCGTTATATCCAAATTCGTGTTATAGCGGGTGGCGTTATATCGAGGTAGCAGTGTACTGATTATGCCACTGCTCCCAGAAGAGAAAATTAACAACAAAATGAAAAACAAATCTCATTAGGAATTCAAGTAGCCTACTCCTTTCACAAGATTATCTGTTTTACAGGAGGCATATGTGGTTTGGCTGTAAGTCTGTCTGTTTAGGTCTATGAGAACTTAGCTTCAGATGTGCAGTGCTGGAACTTGCTTCTACCACTTTGGCACACCCAAGCTAATCTTACTTGCCTCTCACATTGAAAGCCTCAAGACGTAACTATGGAAAGCAATTGAGAAAAAGATTAGTAAGGTAAAGAGCAAGGGGGGTTATTTGACTGCCCCATTTGGGGGTGGAGGAGGAGGGGAAATTGAACACTGGGAGAAAGGGGGGGAGGCTTCGCTGCTGTCACCAAAAGTGTAACCTAGCAACCTGAACACAATCAGGGACAAAGTAAACAGACTTTTTAACAGAAGTGAGGTAACTTTGCATGTCTCCCTCCAGACCGTGGGAGCAAAGGGGACTCATTCCCCAAGCTATGGTAGCAGTGTAAATGGTGAGTAGGTCCTTTATATATATTTAATAACAGGCACATTTCTGGCTTTTACTGCTTTTCTTTCTCAAATACCACAGTCCCAACTTTCCCTTTGAAACAGCAGCCCTCTGAAATGTAGGAAGCTGGGGAGAGGAAGTTTCTAGCAAGTAGCCCTGATTTATGCAAATATGTCCGAACAAGCTATGGTCCCAGGCCACCTGTGTGTGAAAAGAAAGGTACACTCGCACATAAAATGGCTGGGATGGGCAGGTAGGTAGCTTCATAATTCCCAAAGTCTGAGACTTAGTGCTGCGGCTTTTATAGCCCTCATGTTTGAGTGTCCACTCCCCCACATTACCTTGGTAATTATTGTTGGTTTTTCTTATCTCATGCCTGAGCCTATAAGGTATTCAGGACTCTCAACTCCCATTAGCTTCAGGAGGAGTTGACGGTGCACAGAATTTTTCAAGATCAGGCTAGTTTTGTTTCTCGGCTCTGACTATTTACATGATTAGCAGAGTCCCTGCTGGCATTATTTTATGTATTTATTTATTTGCATTACCATTGATCTTGGTTGGGGTCTCCACGTACAGAGCCCCATTGTGCTAGTCGCTGTACATAAATGTAGAATGAACCAGTCCCTGCTCCGAATAGCTTACAATCTATATAAATAGATAAGATAAACAAATGATGGGAGAATATAAGTACCATTATCTTCATTTTACAGTGGAGGAATTGAAGCATAGAGAGATTAAGTGTCTTGCTCCAGATCACACAAGAGATCTGCAGAACAGCTAGGATTTGAATGTAGCTCTGCTAAATTGCAGTCTACCAGCTTAATCACAAAACCATCCTGCTGTGCCTTCTGGGCATACTACTATTAGGAAGGTTTCACCTGAATTAAAATACATTTTTAGGGAGCTTTCAAAGAGTTTTAGAAATGAGGGGTGAAAAGATTTATTAGGTCATCTACTTAAAGTACAAACATACACCAATCCTATACACCTCAGCTGCGAAACCAACTATATGTATACAGCTCACAATTTTGATTCCTACAGTAGATCCATCACAATAGTGAAACTGCCACAAGTCTGTTTCACAAGGGGAAGAACCAGCCCCAAATTACTGGGGAGATGAGGATCAGGGCCACCCAGGGAGCAAGTGTGGCAATTTGCCCCAGGCCCTGCAGGGGCCCCCACGAGAATATAGTATTGCAACTTTTTTTTACGGAAGGGGCCCCTGAAATTGTTTTGCCCCAGGCCCCCTGAATCCTCTGGGCAGCCCTGCAGAGGATTTATTTAAATGAACTTTAATTAAATAACTCACAGTGACTTGTTAAGGTGTCAGCTTGGAAAAGAGGAGACTAAGGGGGATATGATAGAGGTATATAAAATCATGAGTGATGTGGAGAAAGTGGATAAGGAAAAGTTATTTACTTATTCCCATAATACAAGAACTAGGNGGCGCCACTCCAGGGGGCGCCCTGCCGACCCACCGAGTGTTGCTAGGGTAAAAATCTTCCGACGAACGTGCACGCGGCGCGCACACACCTAACTGGAATGGATATGAGCAAGCACTCGAAGAAGAACATATGTACTGAAACCCACGTAGCAGCCTTACATACCTCAGATACTGCCACGTTTTTGAGTAATGCTATTAACATTGCATGAGATCTGGTAGAATGTACTATTGACCTTTCCAGGGGTTGAGCACCAACTGCTTTGTACCATGTGACAGTACACCTAAGGAGCCACCTCAGCTATCTCTGGGCAGAGATCATGGACCCCTTGGATCTGTATGTGATAAAGAATGAACAGCTGAGGCGACTTCTGAAATTGCTTAGTCCTATCTAGGTAGAAGACCAATGCACATCTAACATATACGTTATGAAAAGGTCTCCTGTTCTGACTTATGTGGTTTTGGAAAAACACTGGTATGGACGGACTGGTTAAAATGGAAGTCTGATAGTACCTTAGATAAGAATTTAGAGTGTGGGTGTACAAATATCTTGTCCTTGGAGAATATCCTAAATGGGGATTGAGGGTCTGCCATCAAGGCCCCACTTTCTCTGACTCTCTGGGCCAATGTGATAGCTACTAAAAAGGCCATCTTCTGGATAAGTGAAGCAAAGAACAGGTTGCCATTGTTTCGAATGGAGGTCTTATGAGATATCTAAGTACCAGGTTGAGATCCTAAGTTGGAGTGGGGTCCCCAACTTGGGTATATTGGTTCCCCAAACCCTTAATAAACTTGAAGACAGAGTGAGCAAATATATAAAACCTTTCTACTGGAGGATGAAGAACTGATGTTGCAACCAAGTGAATTTTAAACGAGCTAACTGATAACCCTGATTCCTTTAAGTCCAGCAGGTAACCCTGGATAGCTGAGAGTCACAAGAATTCAGACATGAATCAGTGGCATTGATACCAATGGCTGAATCTCTTCCACTTTTTCAGGTAAGTAATTCATGCTGACTCCTTTCTGCTGTTCAATGTGTACTTCTGCAGAGTTGGTAGAATCTAAGCCTGTGAACCATCGAGGAACCAGGTCCTGAGGCAGGGGATCCCTTGGTTGCTGTGAAGTAAACAACCTGTGTCTTGGGATAAGAGATGAATGATTGGAAGCTTGATCGCTGGATGCACAGATGAAGCAGTTAAGGGTACAAAGCTTGTCTCAGCCAGGTTGATACTTTAAGGATAACCCTGGCTTTGTCCTGTCTGATCTTGTTCATTAGTCTATTAGCAGTGTTGGAGGAAATGCGTAGAACAGTCCCTTTGTCCAAGAAAGGAGAAAGGCATCTTCCAGAGAGTGATGGGCCACACTACCTCCTGAACAAAACAGAGGACTTCTTATTCCTGGACTATTGAGGAGATTTACCTCTGGAAGTCCCCAATTTTGGAGAATATCATGGAGAATTTGAGAGCCCAGTTTGCATTCATAATCATGGGAGAAATGCCTGCTGAGAGTAGTGGCTGTGGTGTCCTGAATGCCAGGGAGGCAGAGAGCTGAACTTTGGATCTGATGGGCTAACCACCAGTTCTGCAGTTTAATTGCTTCAGTGCATTGGGAGGAGGATCTTGATCCTCCTTGTCTGTTGATATAGAACATGCAGGCCACATTGTCATGATCCTGATTGATTTGCCCCTGATAAGAGGTAGGAAACGAAGATAGGGCGATCCTGATTGTCCTGAGTTCCAACAGGTTAATATGGAGACAGGTTTCCCGAGTTGCCAATCTGACCTGAGCCAGGGTCACCATTCTGAATTTCTGAGACTTTATGAATATGTTTAGTAGTCTCAGATTCAAAATAAGTCTCCACCCTCTGTCCTACTTTGACACAGGGAAACAGAACCCTTTTCCTTTGTGAGGAGCTGGGACTCACTCTGTCACTGCTATCGAAGGAGAGTATTTCTTGTTTCAGTGCAAACTTGTGAGAGGGGCCCCTGCAGGGGGACGGGAAAAGGGGGAGTGGAAAGGAGGCAGGGCTGCACAGTGTATTGGGCCCAATGTTATGGCCTCTATGACCCATGAAAGTCAGAAACTATCTATTAATGAAAAAGCAGAATAGACATTAAATTAGCCATTGACCTTGTTTTTATTTACAAGCTCATCAAAATTTTTATACCAGAGGTTTGGTTGACTGGAATGATATGCACACTTAATTTTAGTAGTGTTTTTAAAAAACAGTAAACATGATGTGTACATTCAAATGTGTGCAAGACGAACATTGTCCATATACATGGTTACGTTATAGAAAATGAAATGTTTGAAATATACAGCTGTGAACTCTTTATATTTTTGGTATCATTTATTTAGTCAGCACTCAGTAGGACTATTTTCTAGAAGCCATTTCACATGTGGCATGTTTAAACATTTGTACAGAATCTATGGCAAGTTCATAGTGCAACTGTAGTTACACTGAGAATTGCTGGATAAGAAAAACAAGGCTCTGATGCTTAAATATTTCTTTGATGCTAAATCTCTTGTAATTTAAACTGGAAAAAGGCTAACCTGCAGTTTATAAAGTCAGTATTAATAATCAGCCACTTGAAGTTTCAAAAGTGGACACTGACGTTTTGAATACATTTTATAATTCTAAATGCCACAGATGAAAGCACAAAACTGCTGAACCTGGATGACTGCTCTGCAAAATCTGACCACTTAAAAGTATAATCTGAGTTGCTAAAGCTTCTCATAGCTCTAATAAAGTCTTCAAGAATCTTAATGAGAGCTGTTCACAACAACTGCATTTAGAATGCCAATGGTATGAACATTACAGAAGATGCTGAAGCATCAGATAAACTTTGAAACATTAAACATTCTGGTAACACTGCAGTTTCTCTTTCATATGAAAGGACGGTACGATGCACCACCTACAGATGGGATATTTAGAGTTTCTAGGGTAATTTACTACCAGACCAACTATAATCGCTTCATAAAAACCTTGTTTTTTATTGTGGCCTTTTTTAGTGACTTTTTAAAAAACAAACTATGTAGCAAATAAAGGCATCTTTTCAGTAAACAAAAGAATTTCTTAGAATACGAAAATATATAAACAGAATTTTTTTCTGTAGGAGGATATACAGATATATATACACCTTATATAACCATGTATATTAAACAACAAAATAAAAAGTATATTCAAATGTTAGGGGTCTGATGTAAACACAAAAAACAAGGAGATTCAAAGTGAAAATACACCATCCTTAATTCACCCCAATGTGCCTAGTTACTGCAGCATATATGGTATTAAAAAATTCAAATGCAAGAAGCACTTGTTTAACTCAAAGAGCCAAGCGATTTCTTTGGAAATGTATTCAAATAAAAAAATGCTCCTAGCCAAGATCATGTGCATCAAATTTCAGCCCAGGAAAAAAATTCACAGCCAGATTATAAATCCCCTGAAAACAGGAGTTTATAATGACAACTACAGCAGCGCTTTGAGAGCTACTATAATACAGACCGTTGGGCTGGGTTGTTTTTCTTTTTGCTTAGTATACATATATAGTAAACAGACACTGAAAAAACTGGTGTGCAGCTTTTTCATTGAAGTTGTGCAATTCATTACACTTGAGTAAACCTCTTTGCCTTAAATATTTTAGAAAATGAGAAGAGACCTTTCAGCTGAATATATACAGTGTGCACTAGTTAAGAGTATTTAAATTTATATACAGGTAAGTGCACCAAGACAGACAGAGACATGAATGGCTTTGGAGAGTTGAGTCAAGATTTAGTCTGCTTTTCTACCGTTAAAAATGCATATGAAGCTTGTTTTTGAAGGAAGATGCTTCCAATTTTGTCTGAAGTGCTTCATTTCTTCTCAGTAAGGGTTTCATCACCAAATTTTACAGATTCTTTAGGAGATGGTACAACATCAGAGATACGATTGGAGGGTCCACTGGTAGCTGCAGAGAAGCAAAAAAAACAAACAAACCCCACACTGGTAAGATTGTACAGCAAAAGAAAGGTCAATATTAAAACTTATATCAATCTTGCTGTGAACTGAACTGAAGTAACCCATTATAATCTCTAAGTAACTCAAGTTAATTAATGAGGAGTCCGGTGGCACCTTAAAGAGTGACAGATTTGGGCATAAGCTTTAGTGGGTAAAAAGGCCACTTTCTTCAGATGCATCAAGTTAATTAAGTCACTTTTGAGATGTTTGGACTTAAAGTTAGACCTACTTTGACATTGTTACAATGTGTTGAGCAATTCACTCTTGAAATTCAATAGTCTGCCACAGATGAAAAAAATACCCCACCAACAGCAACTGTTTGTGGAACCCTCTAACATCTGCTTTTATAGAAGTCAGACAGCTAGAAGAGGGAACACATTTTAATAAATTATATTGATCTGAACCATCTTGAAAGCCACAGAAAAACGAACAACTCTTTCTGTCTAATGAAGAGGCAGGAATTTGGTAGGAAAAAATATTTTCAAGCTTCTCAGCTGTAGTACAAATAAAGGAAAGTTTTTACAAACTGTTCTTGACAGCATTTTTAAACAGATTTACTATACACTTAAGCCAAACAACATAAAAATGTGTTGCAGCCAATGTCTAGTATAAATTGAAGATAGATAAGGCAGTTTCAGTTTGGAATTTTACAATAAGAAGTTCAACCTTTTACTACAGTCATTTACAATAGTGTTGAAGTCTTTCATATGGTTAGTTATAGTCAAATAAATAAAAATTCTTGGGTTCATGTACCTGTGCATAGGCTTTATAGGAAATCTCAGCCAAAGGCTCTAAAACACTGGATCCAATAGGGGAGTTATATGGTATCCCTGCTGTGATAGTTAGACTGGCTCCAGTGCTCCAACAGTCAGTTTCTTTCAAGCAAAAAGCAACAATAGACCACAAATAGCCAATTAAAAAGAACAGAAGACAAACTTTAATATCCCTTAAATCTCTGGAGAAGATAAATGGTTGACTCAGGAGGGGGTGTGGGGGGGGGGATCACATTGCAAGAGGAAGCAAAAAACTAAACAAGACATATCCTGAAGAACAAGCATAAGACATCTTGAAGGGATAAGATAGTTATTTCCCAAAAATACACTGTTATAACAGCCATCAAAATGATGCAATACCAAAGTATTAAATAGGGAGGGCCGAAAAGTCTGAGGACCCTCCAAATGGAAGATTTTGTAACAGGCAGATCAAATCTAAAGAACAGTATTTTGTAAATGCACGAAGAGAAGATAATTCTGCTTTTCAAATCTCCTGGACAGACATAGGATAAGTAGTTAGCAGACTCTCACAGAGTGAGCCTTGCTAGGCAAATCTAGAACTTGAAGGCTATGTTTATAGGGCTCAGTATTTAGACCTGGTTTTTTTGAAGACAGAACCTGTCAATACTGAATAGAATTAAAAGGTGGATGAACTTTACAAAGATTTCAGTCTGTACTAGGAAAAAACCTAGGATCATTTTTGTTTCTTAAATAGACACTGGGCCTGTGGAGAATGGCTTCACTGGAATGGATCTATTGGCAAATGATTAAGGTGAAAGTCAGTCACTCTCTTTATGATTCATCTGATTCACAATATATTTACAGAATTTAGTTGTAAACTGGATCAGTCACTAGAATCTGAACCTTACTATACAAGGTTAAATTTATTGTTAGAAAAACCCAAGAACACAGGAAAAGAGCAACTGAAAAAGAGCTCGCAGTGTCATTTGGATCATATTAACATTGGATAGGACAAGAAGCAATGGGCTTAAATTGCAGCAAGGGAGGTTTAGGTTGGACATCAGGAAAAACCTCCTAACTGTCAGGGTGGTTAAGCACTGGAATAAATTGCCTAGGGAAGTTGTGGAATCTCCATCACTGGAGATTTTTAAGAGCAGGTTAGACAAACACCTGTCAGGAATGGTTTAGATAATACTTAGTCCTGTAATGAGTGCAGAGGACTGGACTAGATGACTTCTCAAGATCCCTTCCAGTCCTTTGAGTCTATGATCCTAGGAGGAGTGTTGCCAGCAGATCGAGGGATGTGATTATTCCCCTCTATTCGGCACTGGTGAGGCCGCATCTGGAATATTGTGTCCAGTTTTGGGTGCCACACTACAAAAAGGACGTGGAACAATTGGAGAGAGTCCAGCGGAGGGCAACAAAAATGATTAGAGGACTGGAGCACATGACTTATGAAGAGAGACTGAAGGAACTGGGCTTATTTAGCCTGCAGAAGAGAAGACTAAGGGGGGATTTGATAGCAACCTTCAACTACTTGAAGGATGCTCCAAGGAGGAGGGAGCTAGGCTGTTCTCAGTGGTGACGGAGGACAGAACAAGGAGCAATGGTTTGAAGTTTGCAGTTGCGAAGTCGAGGCTGCGATATTAGAAAAAACTTATCTGACTAGGAGAGCTCTGTGAAAGTACTGGAATGGGTTACCTAGGGAGGTGGTAGAATCTCCATCTTTAGAGCTGTTTAAAGTCCGGCTAGACCGCACCCTGGCTCGGATTATTTAGGGGAAATGGTCCTGCCTTTAGCAGGGGGTTGGACTAGATGACCTCATGAGGTCCCTTCCAACCTTTTGATTCTATGATTCTATAACAATGTAACAAATGCCCCATGTACTTGATAAACAGATGCAAAGAATCAGTTTGAATTCAAAATTTGTTTAATAGGTAGTTTTATTTATTTCTGTTTGTATGTGTCATTCCAAGGCTATTAGTGTATCTAAATTTCATCTGTTTAAAAACACAGGGAGAAACAGTGAATTTGATCAGTATCAACTGATTAAGCCTTCCCAAGTCTAGTTCATCAAAACTAAAATCTAAAGCCTATGGGGCTACTAGGAGCAGTGGGACACTATTCAGACCTTCACCAGCATGGATGGAATGATCCTTTCCTCTCTGCTGATTTATTTAACACACAGTAGCTCGATTATACGTCTCCATTAGGACCATCATCAGAGATACTAGATTTCTGAAGAGCCATAGTACATAAAAACTGCCTTTATCACCAAAACATTTGTGTGTTGCTGCTTTTTTTTTTTTTTTTTAAACTGTGTCTAATTGCCTTGAGTCTAAGTCTGGAAGTCTAGTCCTAACTGCAGATTGACAGCCACCAAGTCACCTCAATACAATTTGAAAGGATTTTTTTTGTAACCACCAAGGTACACTACATCTGTATTCTATGGAGGCCTCAGTTCAGCCATTACTGCTGAAGTGTTATTTTTAAAGTAGCTGTGCAATGCTATAATGCATCTATTTTGTGACTATCTACATGATTCCAAATACAAGGATAAGGCATCAATTTCATAACATTTGTGAAGAAATGATTCAACAGGTAGATGGCACACTATCTTAATATGTAATAAATCTTTGCATCTTGAATATCTATTGGGCATATTTAAGCAAAAGAAGTGTGCTGTTCTGCCTCTGTGACAGAAGTTACTTACATAAGGTTGGTTTCTCTATTGCTAGCCTCTCAGGCAAGGCTGCAAGTGGTGTTGGTTGGATTTTTGCAGGGTTGTATGTATTTAAAGAACTTTTTCTTCCAGACAGTGAACTCAAATATGCTGAAGAAGCTGAAGGGGGGAAAAAAAAAAAAAAAGGGCTTTTTTACCATCATGAACAAAACGTTTGTCAAGTATTTGCACATTACCAAAATGACAAAAACATCAAATTCCATACGTATGGAATCTGGAATCCGGTCATGGATTTGGGGTTTTTGGTCTTTATCATGGCTTCATAGTGTGGGGAAGAGGAGGAAAATCTGCCTGATCCATCCTAAGAAAGCAACAGAAGAGCTTCACAGCACCAGGAATAATAAGGTTAGTGAATAGTGATTGTTGCTTTGCCAGAAGTGCTCCTGACTTTTGACAGGGCCAGCTGCTAGGACTGGCATTTTGTTTGCTCCACCTAGTCTGAGATGTCTAATTAACAAGCCTATAACTGAGCAAACAGACATTTGGTAATTGCTAGAAGACATCACAGGAAGAGGATAAAATAAATAATAATATAAAAAAATAAAAGTCCACACACAAATGAATTCCCCCCAAAGGGAGATAGGGTGGGAAAAAATACTTCTTTCCACTGCCAAAAGCATTCATGCTCCATCCTGCCAGTAACAAGAGCACTGACCTTTCCTCTCAGGTACCAAAACTTGTTACCAATAAAAGTCAACTCTGCACCAACAGGGGAGTCCTTCCCCACAGCGGCTAACTAAGCCTCCCTCCTCCTTCGAACTGCCAAATACTCCCTCAAAAAACAGGGCAACCTGACCCACTTCTTTTCCAACAGTTAACCATTTAATTCTTTGAGGTCTCAAACTCTAGGTGGCAAGCCCTGTAGGTTTCCTCTCAACATCACAAACTATAATTATTTTAGGTAGTCTACATTTCTCGTTTTTCTATTGCATCCTGAAAATTAAGATTTCATTTTAAAGGAACACTACCCACTTAAAATCTCCTTTTCCCCCTAAACATAGTATAACTGCTGGTGAGCCTCCCTGTACATTTTTGTCATTTTATAATCATTTTTCTATTTCAAAAAAATGTTTCTCCATCTGTTCATGTATAAAAGACACACAAAACATGATGGGGAATTGACTACATTGGATAAAAAATGAAACTGACTATTCATGAAGTGCTGTCAAAGTAAAAACACTAGAAAGAGGAAAGCATCTCTAATCTTGTTTGTTATACTATATCAAAGAATAGCAAGTACAATTTTTCCCACAAGAAGTATAGTTTCTTTACATGCCCCTCAAAAGTTTGCATTTCGCCTTTCACCCTATGCAAAAAGTACAAAAATCATGGTGAAAACCACACATGCTGCAAGTCTAGCATTGCAGAAAACTGTTTTGAGAGAAGCAGCAACAGACACACAGTGGAAAGCAATCATCCCCAGCACATTCACATCAATGAGATGCAAACTTGAAGTTCTATTCAGGACCATTTAAACATTAACATGTAGCATAGGGAATCTTTTATAGAAAGAAAATTAAATGAAAAGATATTGTGCATGTCGAACATTTAGATTCAATAATAAAAAAGAAAGAGGAAATACCGATGTTATGGTTCCAAGAAGCAACATTAGCTCAGCCAGGTTAAACATATCATATTTTCTATTTCTGTATTTCTGGTTAACTGTGTAGTTTAACATCTGTTTGCCATAATATACACACCACAAAGCTTACATGATGCACAACACATTTGAGTTTGGTTTAGTTAACATTGGCATTAACAGATATCCTGTAACAAATTACAACCAACATGGAAATGTAGTGTAAACCACAAAGTACTGCATATTTGACAGTAGTAACATTGATTTTCCCCTGCATTCCAGAGTTACAATAATGTGGGTGGGGAAGAGTGATCTCACTAAAATGAGAGAATGATTAATTGGTTCAAGTATGATGTTTCCAAGTTTGGTTTCTCTGGAATACGGCAATGATCACATATTGAAAAAGTATTTCAAACACATTAAGAGTTGATTAACATTTTTGGTAAATTATAGAATCATAGAAATGTAGGACTGCAAGGGTCCTCAACAGGTCATCTAGTCCAGTCCCCTGCACTGAGGCAAGACTAAGTATTATCTAGTCCATCCCTGACAGCTTTGTCAACCTGTTCTTAAAATGATTGATGATCGAGATTCCACAACACCTACCCCCCAGGTAATTTGTTCCAGTGCTTAACTACCTTTCCAGTTAAGAAGATTTTCTTAATGTCTAACCTAAACCTCCCTTGCTGCAATTTAGATCCATTACTTCTTGCCCTGTCCTCAGTAAATAAGAAGAATGTATCACCTTCATCTTTATAATAACCTTTTACATACCTGAAGGCTGTTATGTCCCCCCTTGGTCTTCTCTTTTCCAGACTAAACAAACCCAGTTTTTTTTCAATATTTCCTCTTAGGTCATGATTTCTAGACCTTTAATCATTTTTGTTGCTCTCCTCTGAACTCTCTCCAATTTGACCACATCTTTCCATGAGTGTGGTGCCCAGAACTGGACACACTACTCCACTTAAGGCTCCTGCTAATATATCCCAGAATGATATCCACTTTTTTCATAACAGTATTACACTGTTGACTCATATTTAGTTTGTGATCCTCTATAAACCCCAGATCCTTTTCTTCAGACCTCGTTCCTAGGCAGTCATTTCCAATTTGGTATTTGTGCAGTTGATTATTCCTTCCTAAATGTAGTACTTCGCATTTGTCCTTACTGAATTTCACCCTATTTCTTTCAGACCATTTTGTCAAGATCACTTTGAATTATCCTCCACACTGGTTGCAATGCCTCTCAGGTTTGTACTGTCCACAAATGTTGTAAGTATACTCTCTATGCCATTATCCAAGTCATTTATGAAGATATTGACTAGAACCAGAACCAGGATAGATCTCTGCAGGACCCACTTAATATGCCTTTCCAGCTTGACTGTGAACCACTTAACTACTCTTAAGCACGGTTTTCCAAACAGTTGTGCACTCTCCCTTACAGTAGTAGGTTTGCCTACGTCAGGGATAGTCAATAGGTGGACCGCAGGCCAAATCCAGACCGCCAGACACTTTTGAATGGCCCCAAATCTTTTTTTTATTATTATTTTCTCTGGAGTCTAGACTTTGACTATACCTTGAGCAAGAAATTTGGACCTTGACAAAAAATAAGTGGCTACCCCTTGTCTAGGCTTTATTTCACTAGTTTTGTTTATAAGAAGATCATGGGAGACAGCAACAAAAGCCTTAAAGCCAAGATATAGCACATGTACTGCTCTCACCCATACACAAGCTTTGTTATCCTCTTGGTTTGACTGTTATGTATCAGCTTATTTTCTTGTAGGTGCTTACAAAGTGATTGTTTGATTATTTGCTCCATTATCTTTCCGGGTACCAAAATTAAGCTGACTGGTTCATAATTCCCTGGGTTGTCCTTATTCCCATTTTTATCGACCAGTACTATGTTTGCCCTTTTCGGGTCCTCTGGGATCTCTCCTGTCCTCCATGAATTCTCAAAGAGAATCGTGTATGGCTCAGAGATCTCTTCAGCCAGTTCCTTAAGTATTCTAGGACATATTTCATCAGGACCTGCTGACTTGAAGACCTATGAACTGGCTAAGTAATTATTAATTTGTTCTTTCCCTATTTTAGTCTCATATCCTACCCCATTTACACTGATGTTCACTATGTTAGTCATCCAATCACTGATAATCTTTTTGGTCTGTTCATTTTAATAAATGGCCTATGATCAACTATGACCAATAGTATTTATGGATTACAGTAAAAAAAATTAATTACCACATAAAGCAGTAGACATCTCTGGTAGATTGTCACTTGAAGGAGCAGCAATGGAGGCAAGAAATTCATCCACCTGCTTTAAAGACAGAGAGTTGTGCAGAGTTTCTAGAGGGCAGATGGAAGGCACCATGGAATAGAGTTCAAAACCTACAAAAATAAAAAAAGAGAGAGAGAGAGAGAATTTCCAGACATTAGAAATAAGACCAGAATGGAACCATTGTACAGACAGGAAACACTGCATAAAAATGAACATAAAGTACATGTCTGATATCAAAACATGCAAACATACAATATCCTCGAAGTCATGACATAAGACGCTATGCAATATGGAGTTAGAACAAGGTATGTCAGATTCCATCATATAGTAAGCTCAAGATAGTGTACTACATACTACAAAACCCATGTCCATATAAATCAGTATACACAGGTACAAAATATATCTTTGCTCTAGTCTTTGCTCAATACATTAAGTTAATTACTGTTCCAGACAAACTTATTCAATCATTAAAAAAGGCAGGGAATATCAGTATTTCCCCTACTTGTTCCCATAGCAGTCATAATAATATATAGGTAACTAATTCATTCAAGATGGAACAGCAGCATGGTCATGCTGTGAACATTTTTAACTGAGTTCCTCTTACAGAGAACAGCTAAAAACATTGGCATTCCTGACAGGCAACACCTTGTAGCATACACTCTATCCTCTCAGGTATTCTAGGAACAAGACTTGCTTTAGGTTTCCACCTTAAGGTTCACCAAAGACCACTACCAACATTTTTGTACCCTGAGACTATATTTTAATTTTATAACACACATTTATACCTATCTTTACTAAAAACAATTTCCATCACTCGAAATTTCACAACTTAAAACTGTAAACTATACCAAGTCAAAACTGAAGTGATATTTAACTTTGTTTTCCAATATTAGTATAGGCATACTGACATTTCATAAACCAGCCATGCATATTTTTATTCCTAATGAAATAAAACAAGCATTTAAAATACATATCTATGGTTAATAGTGCAGTTATGTGAACTGATGTAAGCTTGACAGCACTCAGTGAAACATTCATCCTACAGCATTTCAAAAGAGGTGACACTTTCCACATTAGTGTTCTCATATACAGCTGCAACATTAAATTTACAATATTGAACTGAAAAATTATAAATTGGTATATTTCTTCCAAGATGTTTATTTCAATGAAAAGACAATACTTAAAGAATGTCTAGAATTTTAGTTCAAGATACATTTTTTTTGTAAAGGTATCAGTATCTGAACTCCCTCAAAAATCATTACTAAGCATTTACATAGAAAATAATTCTACAAAATTTCAATTCGTGAGCTTTTGTATTCATATTTGGACCCAGCCTTGGAATCAAGTGAGAGCCGATCCTGCTATGCAAGCTGCTCCAGGGTACTTAAATCAGCTTCACTTACACTATAACAGTTATAATGTTGCATATTTTTAGAAACTCAGTTGTCATGTGCAAAACAAACACCACCACACAACTTCATGTATGCTTTCTTTAATATGACAGCCACGAAGCTGGAGTATAAGCACTAAAATAAATGTGTTTGGCATAAGTGTGTACAAATTCTATGCATGCATGCAAAGTGCAAACTCTTCCTTTGCATTACTGTAAGTTCAACAAGATTTAATTTTAACCTAATGAAAGTGTTACCACCACAAAAATGTTTTCCAAAATATTTACATTTTATTCTAATGAACAAAATAGTGGGACAGTGTCAGGGTAAGTCAGGACACATGCTTTACTAAAAAGAACAAAGCCCCCAAACTCACCTATGCTTCAATGCCTATCAATTACTACTACTACTACAACAGCTGTTATAGAAAATCCATAGGAATTTTAAAAGAAAATTTTAGAAGAATTGACTATTTATGTTTACTTTTTGAAATTTCCTTTACCCAGACTACACAAAATGCAAGACATGAAAGGGTTAACACAGCAATTTAAAAAGACATCTTGCTGTCCTACATTTAATAGCTAGACACACATACCATTGGAGCTTAGAAATTCCACAGAGGAAATGGACCAGCACCTAAAGAGGTGTGGATGTTCTGCATGAGGCCCAGAAAATAAGGTAAAGCACTGTCAGAAGATTACTTGTTTCAATGTGTTCCTTGAACGAAAGATGGGGAGTGGAGGGAGAGAGAATAAGGAGGTGGAGAGTGTCTGTGAAATAGGTTAGAGGTTATAAGGACATCACAAAGTTATGGAAATAAAAGAGTGAAAAGGAGAATCAAATGACAGTCCAGAAGACAAAACAAACAATGATATGTTTAAAAAGTTGGTAGAGAACACTTGGGAACCTGGAACACCTCAGGGAATGCATTTGAGATTCACAGGAGCACATGTGGCATGCATTAACTTGTAAAAGGTATGTGGAAAGCATTTATATTAAATGAATCAGAATACACAATGTGCACAATAAAGTAATTGTGTTTAAATAGAGATTTTTGTAAAAAATTATCCAGTTACAGTAAGTATGTTGCTGTCTGTTCTCTTTAGCACTAACAATTTTTTTTAAACTATTCTACTCCGTGAATCTAGTCTCACTTTACAACTTTCAAATGTTTTGCCAACACTGAGTTTTTAAATACAGCATCTGCTCTTTTGTTTAGATTATCTGACTTGATTTTATACAGAGTAAGGCCCACCTTTCTCATTTTCAAGGAGGATGTTTAAGTCAGCCTTTTAAAAACTTTTTAATAACTGCAGGTTTTGTGCTGATTCTAACAGTTTTATACTAAACACTTTCTTCAGGAAGCCACTGCAGTACAAATATTGACTAAAAATTCCAGATGGATACAATATTTCAAGTTCTATTTCATGACTTAATTATTCAGAAGCAAAACAAAGTGATAAGTATGTTTGTTTGTTTTTAACCTGAACCATCTTCTAAGAAAAAGGTTTGTTGGAGGGCAATAGCACAGATCTTTATGGCTATTTTCACTTCAGTTTCAATGGCAAGACCTTATTACCCTGCCACTGTATTGTGTCAGTAAGTGGTGGTGCACAGTTTTAAAATGATAATTAAGAAATCTGGAAAAATTTACACTAAGATGTGATAAATGCTGAAGACTGAAGCCAACTTCTATGAAAAGGGCATGCTACAGGGCCTACGTAGTGAGCTAGAAACTTATGAGTAACATATTTCATACTTTCAACTTGCATATGTTAAGGTAAGTTTCATTAAAATATGGTAGACTGGAGATGAGTTAGCTTTCACCATAGAGTTCAAGAGGTCAATGCAAGATGAAGGCAACTAACTGATTATTAGTGAAGTATTTAATTAACTAGTATATGTGACAAACATATTGATAATTACGTATGGCAAGGTTAAGTAGCAGTTTTTCTGTTCAGTCATCAAAATTGCAGATTAACTGAAATGGACCCTAAGTTTTACTTTACTTTTTAATCTAGTGACACTTCAAGAAGATGATAGCAACTGCCTGTTGTCAGTTACTGTGACTTGATCGAGATTCAGAAACTCAGGGAAAAGTGGAGCTCATCAGCAGGAAGAGAAAGAAGTGGAATGTTAAGTTATTGAGAAGTATATGCCATTCAAGATCATATACCATACACAGTCTGATCATCTGAGACACTGGACAGAATGCAATTTGTCAAGGAATTCATGATTGTAAGCAATATTTCCATTTTCACAAGATTTTTTGATGAGTGAATTTTGAAATCATGTTTATATAAATGAACAATAAAGGAGATATTTAAGACTATATCAATGTATCCAGTGATTATGAATATGTTTGGAACTATGCTTGGTTGAAGTCAGGAAGGACAGATGATTGGACGAAACTATCCACCCCGTGTTTGAAATAAAATGAAATTAAGGAATGAAGCAAGGGAGTATTTTTTTTTTTTTTTATTAAATAAAAGCAAAACATACCATTGGTTGGGTGTCGAGCAAATGAGATAGAAAATCTTTTAACAGCAGAACCACGTGTGGTGTCTGAGAAAGAGAAAAACAGGTACCTGAAATTTGTAACAGCTACCAAAAGAGGGACACATTTCAAAAAAGGAAAGAAGAAAAAAGATGAACAAAAAGGTTAGAATTAAGTGGCATGCAGAAAGGACCAGAGGACAGGGCTAGAGGCCAAAAAGAGGTTAAAAGTAGAAAGTGTGGCTTTACTGATAACTGCAAGGTGTTTAATGAAGTGTATGAAAGAAAAGCAGGATGAGCTGGTGATTCTGGCATACAAAGTTATATCTGGTTAGCGCTGAACACTGAGAAGAATGAATTTGGGGAAAAAATTGCATTAATACTGCTCGATCTCAGCGTTAAAAGAGTAAATTAGCACATGTTCTTTAAATGCTGAAACCTGCTGTGAAAGCTGTTCTACCTAAGATTATTGAAGCCTAAAACCTACCACTCCTCTATCCACACCCACCAAAAAGGAATCCTAAAATTTTCACTCAGTAATATTAAACTGATCTTTTCCTTTTGGCTCCTTGTAAATACTCCACGAATTGTAATATGTTTCAATTCAATGTCAATATGTAATTATCAAAATCAGAGGCTTAAGCAATAAGCACTTCCAACTACATTTTCAGCTCTTCATTGTTCTTAAACTGTACATGCTGAAAATCTTTCAATGTATATTATATTCAAGGCATATCAAATAGAGAAGCCAGGAACAAGGAGTAACAGTGTCATTAAACTAATAAAACCAAGCTATGGGCAGTAAAGAGGCAGTAAAAGGTTGTACAATTAATGCTAAGGCAAAAGATTCTAGGATTCCACTGAATCAGTAGCCTAGGGTTCATCTTTAGAACTTCAATGTGTGCACATGGATTTGTGTGTGCATCTGAGAGAGTGTGCACATACCATCTATGCAGCCAGAAGAAGTCAGCTTTTTACGTTGAGTACGAGCATAATCCTGTAGGTTAGGTGCGCTCGAAGAACCCCCGAGTACTGAGGTGCTAAACAGGCCCGCACAGTGAGACCCTGATGGGAGTTAGAGAAAATACATACAACAACCAAGTGCTCTTCCATTCACATTGGGGATGCATGCAGCATGCAAGCACTTGGCTCTTACCACACAAAACGCAGCCTTTGGCACTGCCTTGAACAGTTCACAATATGCTTGTAATGTCACAGTGGTACTTGTAGATTGTAACTACTATAATTTATTGTGCTTCTATAGACCACCCTCTGCTATATGTGACTAGAGAGGACTAGGCTTTAACAAAGGGACTTTATTTCCTGTTGTCAGGTTCGGTAAAGAAAAATTACCAGTTAGCATCAACATAAATAAATAAATAAATAAATAAATAGGCATGAAAGTTACATGTTTTAGAACCTGCAGTTCTGAAACAAATATAACCTGGAAAATCTTGCTTTTTGCTTTCATGGAAATTGACCCCCTTGAAATGGCAGTCTGTAACTTCAAGTACTCCACATTTTCCTCAGACTTTACACAGAAAAATTTCACTTTCCATCACTCATGATTTAACATGAAACCAGTTAACCAAATTGTTCATTCTTGTATCTGTATTTCAGCTATTGTCACAGCCAACCATAGACATTTAAAACAGAAGTTTCACCAAGTTTAGCTTCACTTCTTTCCTAAAGAAGATCCTTGTATTAAGTAGTCCTCCATGTAAAAATCTATATACTTTTGTTGCCGACTCATGAACAATCTTATAATTAGAAGTGGTTTACCAAATAATTGATGAAATACCATTAATACACTTAAGTATGCAGACATTTTCTGTTTACATAGTCCACCATACTATGAAATTATCCAAATTAAGAGAATGGGAAGAAATTACTGTCTAGAATTTGTATTTTCCTTTAATCTTCATTATTATTATTCTGCAAAGCCAATATTATTACTTGATGGAGGCCCAGTTTAGATTTCATTTGTTTGTATTTCATATACATGGCAGTATATTTAAAAACAGCCATCTACCCAGTGATTTATTTCCTTCCAACAGTGGGAAACATTACTAGCACATGTGATGAATCATGGCCAATATAAATTGGTGCCTGATCTGTGGCAAAAGCCTTTTCACCAAAGTAATACCTTCAATTATACACAGAAATGTAACAGCTTCTGTGAACTATACTGTGTCACATCGAAGAAGGTAGTATAATTTTAGCAAAAAGTTAGAAAAATTGGCTTCAGTAGTCAAGATCGCCAGATATATACATTTTACTAGGAAAATGTAACAGGAATAAGAGTATCACAACAGTCAAACATACAAATAAGTGCAAAGCCTTAAATGGAAAGATTGTGGAACTTTTACTTCTAACTCACAATGCAAGGTATTTATGTGTGTGTGTGTTGTTTAATGTGTTCCGAGTTAGTTGTTTCTGAAAACATACAATTTTTTGCATTTACAGAAAAAGACACAATTAACTTACAGTAGCACAAAATTTCCTATCTAATGCATAATAACTATACAAAGAAATGCCTGTTTCACGGTAACAGCAAAAGAACATTTCCTG
This sequence comes from Chelonoidis abingdonii, assembly GCF_003597395.2. Taxonomy (NCBI): domain Eukaryota; kingdom Metazoa; phylum Chordata; order Testudines; family Testudinidae; genus Chelonoidis; species Chelonoidis abingdonii. The sequence continues at coordinate 67,043,696 of NC_133774.1, read as the reverse complement.
AATTAAAGCAAGTTAAGATGTTATAATCCACAGTTAAAATTAATTATTCAGTCCACTGATAGAAATATTTGAGGGCGGGAATGAGAGGGAAGTGCAAAAACCTTAGTCTCTAATTCGAAACTAAAGTTTCTTGGTGAAGGCCAGCTAGGATTTTTTTTGCACCCACTAGTATCTCTTCAGTTGTCTCAACTGACCACAGCAGAAGACACTTATTTTTACTTGAGAAGTGTTTTTAATAGTTTGCCTACTGGGGCTTTTGCTTTCAAAGAATTCCACAAAAATATTAACACATCAGTCATAATTTAAAATTAAAAAATAACCCTGAGTACTTTCTTTGGTTAGAGTAAAGAATCAGTGAACAGTCTCAACTGTTTTGCTGTTCCCTAAGATCCAGTTTCCATTAAAATAACTTTTGCTGCTGAAATATTGCTCAACTCAGTGGGTTATACTGTCCCAAAGAATTAATAGATACTATTATATTCAAATTACTATTTGGAACTGTTTACACAAGAGTTTTAAAAATCCAATATCATGTGTCTGTGTGCAAAACAAAAGGCATTGGAAAGTCTGCTTATTTGAAACAAAAATTCAATTGCATGTACATACCTAAACCACTCTGCTTTTGTTCCAGAATAGTTCTTGGTGTTCGTAAGTTACTACTGTTGTCTGAGAGGACCTGCATATGGAAAACAGAAAAATAAGAAAAAATAGAATAGCAGCATGAAGTGTCCATTAAACTTGATATATTGGCCTGCTCCAGACCGATAAGTGTTAATAAGCTGTATGATAAATGTTAGTAGAAATACATAAAAGAAATATGAAAGATCATGCAATATCCCCTTGTGAAGGGAGTCCATTTCACATATGAAGTCCTTGCAATGAGGTGGAGCAAAGCGGGCATTCAGAATTAAAAAGAACACAGACCAAGACAGAGATGAAAACACAGACAGTTGAGATAGATTTTACTTTATTTTACCAAATGCACACTCTTAAACTGCTCCTGTATTGAAAGGGAAACGGGAGGGGGAAAGGAAAGACAGACAGACTGTTGAAGTCACCATACAGTCACTGATCCATGCACGGGATCTATCAGCGTAGCCTTCAGACACCTTTACTGATGCACTCTTTTACTAAATACAAGTTCCTTAAATTTCCAAAAAGATTATGGAAATTACTGAAACTCTTAGAAAAGAAAGGGGTATGGTTAGAACACCATCCATTGTCCTATATACAGACAATATTTTGAACTGAGGAATCTTTAGATCTTCATTGATATTTTGACTATGTCTCATTTGTCCTGCTCTTTCCCCAATATTTAGACAAGAAGTCTTCAAAATATTGTACAATCCAATGGATGAAGTACTGTGTTTGGTTTTTCATTAGATATCTCCAAACATAGGAGTGAAGACAAGAATGGTTAGTGCTAGAGTTTGTTTCCTGCTCAATTAATACTAGGCCACTGAAAATATGATCTATACAAAACAAGTTTTGAATAGTAATATCAGACCCCACATCCTTAATTTAAAGTGGCATCGTCTGTCATTTATTTTTAAAAAAAGTTTCAATTTACCTACCACCAAATTAAGCAATGCTGTTTTAAAGTCTTAAAGGACAACTAAGCCAAAGCTGAAGTCAGTTTCATTAAACAGTAGTCTATGCCTTTTCTAGAGTGTTAATGTTTACAATTCCTGTAAAAAAAAAAAACCCAATTCACTGTGGAAATATCTAATACATTCAGTGAAAATTCTGTGAAAAACATGCATTTGCTTTCTCCTCCTTCCTCCCCCAACGTTCTTGGAAGAAACTAGTATTTTAAAAAGTACATTTTCATGACAAGTGGTAAGAATTTACTTGGAATGTAATCCATAACAAGGGATTAGATGTCCTTAAAGACAGTTGGTTGCTGCTTGGAATGCATAATAATGTTTAATGAAGTAAAGTTTAAAAACCTGTTGCCATGAGCCAAAAATACTGGATGTGAAAGCCAATGATTTAGGGGACACAGGGGAAGAAGTGATTTGTTCCCCTGATCTGCGTCTTCGACGCCCAGTACCCACACCACTGGTGTAATGCAGCCAGGTACCAATACACTCTGGGCTAGACACACTCAGGGGGCTCTCTTCCTGGAAGTGAGAAAGGGGGCAAAAAAACAGCAAAGCATGCAAAGTTAGATTCCACAGAGCCAGTGATCAGAAAAAAAAAACAACACAGTTTGTTTGCACTCTTTTATTTACAGCTTTAAAACTATTAAACAGTAATGAGGAATGACTAACGTTTTAAACTACATCTTTTAATCCACTACCTTCACCAAGTTTCTGGTAGACTAAAATTTTACCAATGGCAAGATAGAAGAACAATGGTAGTCAGTAACTGGTCCACAGCTTTAAAAAACACTTAACAGAACACATTTGTTACTCTGAACATACTGTTTAATAGTTTTTCCCCCTTCAATATATAGTAAGCTTTTCTATCTATTTAATAGATTTTTATTTTGCATTTAAAGTACTACCACATATTTCAAAGAGCCAGAAGATTTTGAAACAGGACTAGAGATTACAAGACTGACTCCCCAAGGGGGGCAAGAAGGATTTCTTAGCCTTAAAGCAGTAAGGAACTTCTGGTGGCAAAGAGTAGAAAGAGATTTCAAGGGACAATGTTAGGCTAAAAATAGCCCTATCTGTCTACCTGTGTTAATACCATCTAGATCAGTGGCTCTCAAACTTTTGTACTGGTGACCCCTTTCACATAGCAAGCCTCTGAGTGCGACCCCCCTTATAAATTAAAAACACTTTAAAATATATTTAACACTATTATAAATGCTGGAGGCAAAGTGGGATTTGGGGTGGAGCTTGACAGCTCAGGACCCCCCGTGTAATAACCTCATGACCCCCTGAGGGTTCCCGACCCCCAGTTTGAGAACCCATGATCTAGATTAAACAGCACTGAACCTTTTCAGAAATGTAAATGTCTTTCTTTCTCACAATTTATATTCTTTAGTTTTTCTATTTAATTGTAAGCTCAAAGAAATGAGACTAATCAACTTCATTTCTGGTCTCCATCACTAGTACAGTGCTGCCATGTTTGTATTAGACCCTGCTGAAGACTATAATCCAGATAAATTTAAAAAAAGTTTGAATTTTATTTTACTAGAGATTATAAATTTTTAAAAAAAAGACTTTTAGGTTGAGCCTAAACTACCTGACAGTGCCCCTTTAAATGAATGGACTGGAGTGGAAAGAGTTATCTTTAAAGAAATAATTCAAAGGCAATTTAAGATGAAGTCAAACTACACTATCAAGATACCAACTGGTCAAAATTCTTCAAAGACTGTTTTGCAGATTTCAGTGTGGCAGACACAAATATATTTGCTCTTCCAATTTACCTTCTTTGCACAAAGTTTCACAGCTATATGAGTAAAATCAAAATTCAATAGGAAGCAAAAATTTAGAATTTCCATAAAAGCTGGATGCTGGAACAGATTCTACTTGAATGTTTTACCTGCTGAAAGTCAAAGTTTAGCAATGCATATCAATTATACCTCTTGAAAGCAGCTTCTGAAAATTTACAAAAAATGAAAATGGTTAAAATTTTGAAATACTATAAACTGCACGTGAACTTCTCTCTAGGAAGGGAGCTTGCATGATCGGAGTGAAAGCCACTTTCAAAAACACTGAGATTACTCCTCTCGAACATTGCTTATGGTAAAACAGGAAATGCAACCCTGTAATACATTCACACGTATCACCTCTTAATTTTTTTATGTTATATACAGATCATAATAAAACAAAAACATCCGTATTATTTTCCACACATTGACAGTAACCAAGTTACTTGGAATTCTTACTATTCCCAGTCTATATAAGCACCTATTCCTGAGATAATATGCAGGGAAAAGAGTATACAGTTCTTTGAGGTTTTAAGCAACTGAGAATAAGGTAGTAAACTGCACCTCTTATGTTCTAGTGTCAGGCCAGGTCTACAGTATAAACTTGCATCACTATGTAACTATGTCGTTCAAAGGTGTGAAAAATCCATACCCCTGAGCAATGCAATTATACCAATCTACTCCCCAGTGTAAACAGCACTATGTCAACCGGAGGGCTCCTCCTATTGACATAGCTACCACCTCTTGCGGAGGTGGATTAATTACACCAACAGGAGTACCTTTCCCCTCAGTGAAGTAGCATCTTCACTGAAGTGCTACAGCAGTGCAGCTACACCTCTGCGGTATTTTAAGCGTAGACCTACCCTCAGGGTACGTCTATACTACCTGCCGGATCAGCGGGTAGTGTTCGATGTATCGGGGATCCAGTTATTGCGTCTTGTCTGGACATGATAAATAGATCCGCTAATTGATGCCCGTACTCCACTTCGGCAGAAGTAAGTGGCGTCGACGGGGGAGCTGTGCCAGTCGAGTCGCTGCCATGAGGACGGTCAGGTAAGTTGAACTAAGATACGTCGAAGTTGCGTATCTTAGTTCGAACCCCCCGCTAGTGTAGCCCAGGCCTCAGTGTCACTTAGGTACTAGTGTGCACCAACAGTGTCTTTACTGTTCAACTATATTAATAGCACACAGTCAATCATCACTGATTTGCTTCACTATTGTGATGTCAGAGCACTTTTTATGACAGTTTCTCAACTCCTTGGTGTCATGGCCTCTACACTGGGAGCCCAAAAAGTCTTAGGGCACTTATCTGAAGACTCTGGAAAACACACATTCCCCACCTCTCAAAGCATGCTGCCAATTTGCTCTCTTACCTTCAACCACTGTGCCACTGGAATGAGTTGCTCCCTATGAAAGTTAATTGTAGAAGACAACATTTTCTTACAGCCACTTCTCCTTCCCTCACCCCAATCCCCACAAATGAAAAAGCTCAATGTTTTGTTTCCATTAGCAGCAGTCTTGTGAGAATGAATATGCAAGCAATGTATGTTAGTCAGCTTGGAGAAGAAGGAGTTGAGAGTAAAAAATGAGTATCTTCATTGTCATAGAACAAGAGTTATATAATAAGATTTAAAATACTAAAGGAAAGAAAAAGAATTTATATGGCCGAACAGTCATATGATGTTTCTAAAATTCCTTTCAGACAACCATTGCCATGGAGAATTTCCCATGAAATAAAAGCAGCACTTTGAGAAGAATGACACCATTCTATTTTTGCGTAATCAAAAACAGAATAGTCAGCACTTTTTTGTTAAAAGTAAATGAAGAATTCATTTCAGTAGACATGCACCGTGACAGAAAAACTTACTTCAACAGAACCAATCTTCCGGGACCTTGGAAGGGGCGACTTTCTGTGTATGTGAATTGGGTCTGACACCATTGGCTTGAATATCACTACTGATCGATCCGTTTCATCTCTTTTAGAAGTATGTGACTCCTCATCACTATCATTTTTATGGGAGGTTTTCTTTGAGCCTTCATTCTACAAGTAAAGGTATTATCTGTTCAAGTTAGCTACATACTTTGTATTATTTGGACATGGAAATCCATTAAGTAAATCAGTTACAAAAAATGCTTAAATTATTCTATAGGTAGTAAAGTGTTAACGATATGCATGAAGTTTAGTAACACAAGGCTCTTAAACCATAAAAATACTGTTTTTTATACACTTAGAAAAAGAATTTGCTACTTTAACTCTCTTCTACCACATGACAATATGACCATAATATTGTTGCTCACACCACGTCTTCTTACAAGTTTCACTGAATATGAAAAGGATAAAATCCTGGTTCCATTTAAGTCAATGGCAAAACTCCCACTGACTTCAATGGGGGCAAAATTTCACCCACAGTCTCTTAACATGTGTAAGACTCAATTATTTAACTATATACATGTACACAGATACAAACTGAAAAATATCATCAATAGTTCCGTTTCTCCAATGTTATGACAAATGCACAAGATGACATTTAAGAAAAAATCTGAATTGGAATTTTAGGGAATATTGGCTAGTGAGACTATCTCCAACGACAAATTGGCAAAGCCATAAAAGGTTGCAATTACTAAGGCAGTAAAAACAAATGAAGTGAGTATACCTTTTATTGAAGTAAAGTATCTATTTGAAATCAGAGGGCTTGAATTATGACATATAACTTACTCATAGTACACTAGTTTATTTTTATATGAATACAGTACACACAAAGTTAGAATGACTCTTGGTTTTGAATTTTCTAACTAATTCTTCAGTGATTAAAACAAAAGTTATTAGAACATATTCATGAACAGAGAATCCTTGAACTTTTGTTCTAAAGTATGCCAGAAGTATTACCTCTCGGGAGGCAGGTCTATATCCAAAACCAGCTGGTAAGTTTTTATCCTCTTCACAGCCTTTAGCTCCTGGACTAAAGTGAAGCTCCACATGAAAACGTTCCTCTGAAGAAAGTTCCTAAAGATAGTGAATATCTACTCTTTAAAACACGGTTTGAACTAACCATATTTCTGTAGATAATTATCAATTGTATTTACTTACCTTGTTTGGATCCTCATACAGCATGATAACAATCTGGGTCATGTAATTGAGTTCACTGACAATATTTAGATAGTCCATAGCTCGTTTCCACTGTTCATCTTTTGATTCCTTAAAGAAATGGAAACATTTTGTAACACATTTTAAATTAAAAAACCTTTGAAAATAAAATTGAAGTTATTTAAGAGAAAAATGTGATCTTAAATTATGAATATTTAAGTCATATTTTAAAAATAAATGTTACATTCAACCCAAAATGCTCATAGCTCCTCTAAATTAATGAAAATTAAACAAACATTCTAGAAAAACAAACCAAAGACTAGCCCTTCAAGTTCAGGCCACATTTAGAACCTTGCATTTGCTGAAATTTTAGGGCTGTAGAAATGACTAGAGAATTTGCCGTAAGCCACAGAATGAACCCCTCAACAAGAATGCCCTTCATTGTAAAAAAAATTAAAATACTGAATCAAAGCATGATCAATAAAGCCATTACTATGCTCATAGTAAACTTCTAATAAGAGGACTGTCAAGCAATTAAAATTAATTGCAATTAACTGAATGATTAAAAAATTTATTGTGATTAATTGCCCTATTAAACAATAATAGAATATCATTATTTAAATATTTTTAGATGTTTTCTTCATTTTCATATATATCGATTTCAATTACAACACAGAGTACAAAGTGGACAGTGCTCACTTTATATTTATTTTTATTACAAATATTTGCACAGTAAAAAAGAAATAATATTTTTCAATTCACCTAATACAAGTATTGTAGTGCAATCTCTGTTATGAAAGTTGAGCTTAAAAATATATAATTACAAAAAAACCTGCATTCAAAAATAAAACAATGTCAAACTTTAGAGCCTACAAGTTCACTCAGTTCTACTTCAGCCAATCGCTCAGACAAACAAGTCTGGTTACAATTTGTGGGAGACAATGTTGCCCACTTCTTGTTTACAATGTCACCTGAAAGTGAGAAGAGACATTTAGATGGCACTGTTGTAGCCAGTGTCACAAGATATTTACTTGCCAGATGCACTAAAGATTCACATGTCCATTCATGCTCCAACCACCATTCCAGAGGACATGCGTCCATGCTGATGATGGGTTCTGCTTGATAATGATGCAAAGCAGAGTGAACCAACACATGTTCATCTAAAGGGTCATTGAGTCCAGCTGCCTGCCTTTACTAGCAGGACCAAGTGCTGATTTTGCCCCAGATCCCTAAATGGACCTCTCAAGGACTGAACTCACAACCCTGGGTTTAGCTGGCCAATGCTCAAACCACTGAGCTATCCCTCCCCCCCTACTCCCACCCCCAATTTTACCAATAACTTGGGAGGAGAAATTGTTCTTCTTAAGTTCCAGGAACAGAACTTCGGGAAGTGTTCTGCTTTATTTCTGATTAGGCAGCTACCAGGTGAAGACTGTTTAAGCTAAGTGAAATATATTCATGTGTTGCATATTAGACACCACCTAGTTAGCGTTAAGGACCAACTGTAAACGATTTCGGAGATGGACAGTACTGCTCAGCTTCCCAAAGAAGAATTTCAACCTACTTACAAGAAAGCAAAACATCCTTACAACGTATTTTGCATTACTGCCTGATCTGGATATATGTATGGAAGCAATCTACTCTTTTCTGAGCATGAGAAATTTAGAGCTCAAATGTTAGCAAATACACTAATATTTACTAACTTCCATCAAAAAAACAAGGTAACTCTAAACATTTTCCATCTTGTTTTCTGCTAACAAAAAAATCTATATGGCAAAGATTGGCAATATGACTTGGGTGCATAAAACTAAACATATTAGAAATCAATATGTTTAATAAAATAGGTTGCAATTTTCAAGGTAGCCTAAAGGAGTTAGGCACTCAACTTCTATTTAAGGTTAGTGGGATTTGGTCCCATAGATTCTTCAGAAAAAAACGAGCCACGGCTTTTGCTCTAACAGGAAAATGATCAACTTACATCACATAAGGCACCATAACGAAGAGTTGATAATAAGGAGTGGACATGACTCTCACTTGTGAAATATAACCGAGTACGAACATGACGTTCAGGAGACATAACACCTCTGGAGTATCTAAAATAAAAAATATAGTGGAAAAAAAAGACACAGTCAATTATTTAAGACATTAAAATATACCCATATTAGAAAACTGTTACTACAATCTTATTATATATTGTTTGAAGCAAGCATAGCTTTACTGATAACCATGTGCTTATAAGCTTAAGCTATCTAGCAAGATTGCAGGAACGTTTAAGTACTGAAGACAATTTGCAGCATACATGTAATAAAAAATTCTTAACTTACAGAGGGTGAAGCTTGTTTACAGTGTCATCATCCTGAGTCCTCTGAAGGTCAGAACGAATTTTCCTAACTAAAGGAGTGCAGTAGCCTTTGGCAATCTCTAGTTTCTCAACCTTGGAAATACCATATTCCTGGACAGAAAGAAATTTAAGTTTTTGAAACCAAACTATAAAGAACACTGAAATGAGTCTTGAGTTCAAAATTCACAACTGAAAAACAGTAGCTAGCTATCTGCCACTTCTTGTGGCTGAAAAACATGGATTTTAAGTGTCTGAACATGGACAAAGAAATTGCACTGGAAATGTATGAACTATGAATGGAAAGAACGTCTCCTTTGGTGGCAGCAGAAAAGTACTAAGTTCCTTCACACCAGGATGAATCTGGTTTTTGAAAGAAGGTTCTCTTTTGTGGCCTAACTGAAAGGAGGAGGCATTTTATTTTTTCATTTGACCTCCAACAGTTGCAAGAAAGATACTGCCCTTTTTGTGAAGGAAGTATGACAGTCAAATATAAACTGAAAACAACAGTAAGAAATCTCCATTAACATCAGAATGATACTCTCATTGGTCATTTTGGGCACTTAGAATATTCACTTTAAAATTCTATTTCAGGAGTCTCCTGCTCAATAAAACAAACAATCATACACCGCTGGTGATGTACTCCAATGCCGTAACAGAACTTCTGGTTACTGTGGAAAGCAAGGTAAGGGCCTTTTTCTTTGTATGTTATGTTGGTTTGTCAACTTTTTTTTAAGGAAGTATTCTTGTATGTACTATTTCCCCATTGCTACAAATAACCTATTTAAAAGAAAACTTTGCAAATCCCTATAATATGGCATTTACCTGATAAGCCTGTCTTTCTTTCGCTCTCTCCCTACACTGGCATTAGGACAGGTCCAGTGGTACTCTACTTCCCTTCCTACCCCAACAGTGATATTCTGTAATCAGTAACATGACCAGCATACTGAGTGTAATTGTGTTATACCTAACCCGACTGATTCTGGACTTTGGGTGATCTAAAAGACAAACAATTTGAAGTCCATACTATGCAGGACTTCCCTCCCACTTTGCCATGTTGAGTACTCAGCATACTACAAAAGTAAATGGAATCCTCTCTTCTATTTGTAGATCACCTTTAAGTCCACTAAATGCAAAGCCTGCAATGTAGTTTAATTTCCACTGAATTTTCTTAATGTAAAAATATATTGAATAGTAATGTCAATTTGCCTCAGTTCCAGTTGTTACAATCAGTTAAATAAAATCAATTCACTTGCATTCCTCTCTATGCACCATCTTATTTCAGTGAGTGATTCAATTTTTAAATATTTTTTTTCATAAAACAGACAAAAATTTGATTGGTAAATACATTCTGAATTTAAGAACATCTTATCTGTGTTAACTATTGCTATACAGACTATAAATAGGCTTACCAAACCAAGTATTCATTTTCAGCATTAACACAAAGAACCAACACAAACAAATCAGGTTGCTGAATGAGCAAAATGACTTCTTGTCTATCCAGCTATTTGCACAAAAAAACTGCACATGGACTTCAAGCCTTCAACAGTTCAACATTTCTGTAGTGCAGTATAGGACACTCCACTTTCATAACAATCTTAATTTGTCCAATGGCACCCAACACCTTAATATGAGAATTCAGTCCATTCTTTCAAGAGCTGACAAACTTGTACAAAAATACTCCCAATAAGTACAAGCTGTGAAGGTTACAGATGTGCATAAGGTACAATATTTGTATTCCAGTTATATGTTTATTTGTATCTTCTCAGGCTCTCAATGTCTCATGTCACAATATGAGATCTGATCCCCTGGGCAACTCCCAACAGCCAAAAATTTTAAAGGTGTTATACAGAGGTATTTCAATTAGAGAGTTAGTTCTCTTCATGAAAAAAAGTTTTTTCCTCATTGAGGCAAAGAACTAGTAGACAGAATTGGAAATAAGACCTTGCTGAGCAGACATTTTATCAGAAATGATGTTACATATATTAAGCAAAAAAAGAAGGCAAATCCATTACTAGAGTGAATGAATTAGCCTGATTCACAGAGAAAGAATTTTAATAATATGCCAAAGAGAGACATTAACATTGAAGGTTATATTTAGGTTTTTTCTCCCTTAGTCTACTCAACACAATACTGGATGGAGTTTAGATCTCACTGACAACGGTATCTATGTGTCCATCTACATCCAGTGAAATTCCATGTAATGTATATGACTATTTAGTTTTGAAATTGCACTGCAGACAGTAGATTAAAAAAAAAGGAAACGAGAAGCAGACAGATCTAGAACCATGTGGCGAAGACAATACTAATGTGCATTCATTTTCATAATCTTGCTCTGTGTGTTTTTGCCATGCTCTGCTATTTTAAGTTTTGTTTCCTTTACTGACAGAAGACAATTTGCTCCCACACTAACAGTGAGATAACTATTTCCTACCTTCCTGGTTCCCTGTTGAATGCCTTTCGTTAGTAGATACTATTTTGTTCAGCAATATGGATGAGTAATAAAAATATAATTTTATAGACATTAACCAAATTGTATTTTTTTGCCTGATGACCATCTGTCTTGTTAGAATTAACAGAAGGAAGATGGTATCTGTATTTAACTGCTAGCATAATATTTAAAACCAAAACCAAAATGCATTTTAGCAGTAGAAAGCTCCATTTTGGTTTAAATTCTTTACTAGTTTGCCTATTATCACTTAACTGAAGCTAACTGTGCCCCTTACAAACAGACTGAGAAGAAAGCAAAAGGGCTGACAAAAAAAATTCAACTTCAGATAGGGACATCTTTGATTACTCCAATTATACTGCCCTCCTTAATCTGTGAAGAATAGTTGTTATGGGGTACTTAGTTTTAGCACACTGGGCTAATGGGAACTAAGACCTAGTCACATTTATGCAAGCTACAGGAAAATTCACTCTAAATTTAATAGATTTGATGGACTATGAACTACTAATTTATTGTGAGGCCAGTTAATCTGTACTCTACCACTGACATTCAGTCTCTTCAGTAAACAGAAAGTCACCTTGAACCCTTTAGTCACTGCAAAATACAGAAGCCTTCCAAAAACAGAAGACGGTAAGCATCTTTTACAGATTTTTATTCTTGTTGTAAAGTGCTTACCTGAGGGATCACAATGTCAGCTAATGCCTTTGATAGCCTGTATAATTCCATTGTGTTTTCTAATTTTAAGGATCCATTATGTTGGACATCGTATTTTATACAGTCATAAATATCAGGGATTTTGCTGATGTCATATCTTCCATTCTTTGTTTTAAAGTCCTTTTCCAGCTTGGCCCACCTGCGCAGCATTAACTCTAGCGTTTCACTATGGTAAAGTTGAATATCTAGACAGATGAATATTTTACTCTTATTTCATTATTTAGGATTGATCAGCCAACAGAAAAGTTATACTGATTTAAACGTATTATTGAAATTATAGTCTTAAAATGTGTTTTAAGGGTAAAACAACGTTAGCTCACTCCAGATAACAAATGCATTGAGACAAAGTGGTCAGAAGACTGAATACTACACCTCTACTCCAATATAATGCGACCCGATATAACACAAATTTGGATATAACACGGTAAAGCAGCGCTCCGGGGGGGGCGGGACTGCACGCTCTGGCAGATCAAAGCAAGTTTGTTATAATGTGGTTTCACCTATAACACAGTAAAATATTTTGGCTCCCGAGGACAGCGTTGTATCAGGATAGAGGTGTACTACAAAGATACTTGAAATCATTATCTGAAGGGCTTGAAAAAGAGGGAGTAGTTATGCGTATGGGTAGTTTTGAACTCTCAGTTTTCACTGCTACTAGCATGGAACTATTACATGGTAACTAAGACAGCAGCATGTCTGCTCTAGCCCCAGCTCCCTTTTCCAAGTGCATCGCTAGGTCTTCAGACAGAACTGTAGCATGATTAATCATATACAGTGTGGTTTTAAGAAGTACTCAGGAACTTCTTTAACATTTTAGATTAAAATATTTTTTTCTGGGGATGTGCCCATTTCCCATCCACTCCTATACACAGCCCAAGTGCAGAAGACAGGAATACGGGGATCCTGGAGACTGATAGGAGCCGATGCAGATGCCCCAAATTGCACACAAGAGGTTTGGATGAGGAAAAGGAGCAATACTGGTAGAACATCAATTCTAGCTATCAGTGCAAGTCCTACAGAGACAAAATGCAATTAAAAAAATGAAGTTGTTTTAATACTACACAATTTATAGAGCAACATTTCTATTCATCATGGATCTTTTTTTAGTGTGGAGCAAACAAAAGCTTTAATGAAGATATTTACAGTCAAAGGAAATCTTCACTTAAATTACATTTAGAGCAGCCTACTCTCTTTGTGAACTTATAGTTTTGCAGGATATTTGAGTAATATTATGCCTGACAATCACTGTATTTTTTAATATACATCCCAGAAATAACTGGTTATTGCAATGTTACTACACAGTCTTTTGCTCTAAACCTTGTGCTAATTGCAGCAAACTCTCTCAGGAGAAGAGCCTGTATTCTAAAGCCATATATGCTCAACTTGTATGAGTCCCTAAAGTATCATTAGCAAAAATCTGTGAGACAGTGAAGCTAATGAGGAAAGGGTGCCTGCCTTCTGCATATCCATTAAAGTTAGTGGTCTCAAATGGACAGAAGTCAAATTAAACACACGTTTTAAAATATTTCAGTTACCCATGGACTTGGGATCTTCCATTCGCTGCCTGATTTGAGAAGTCAAACTCTGGATCAAGGAATAAACCTTGTCACACGTTCTCACAGGATTTCTGATCACTTTCATTGATTTCATGAGAGAGATGCTTCCAGATGGAGTAAGCTGCAGAATGAGATAAAACAGAAATATTGGTTCTCTCTAAATACACTTCTACCCCGATATAACGCTGTCCTCGGGAGCCAAAAAAAATCTTACTGTGTGTTATAGGTGAAACCGCATTATATCAAACTTGCTTTGATCCGCTGGAGTGTGCAGCCCTGCTGCCCCAAAGTGCCATTTTACCGCATTATATCCAAATTCATGTTATATCGGGTCGCGTTATATTACGGCAGAGGTGTATCTAGGAAATTCTAATGGGATGCATTAACAAAACCAAACCCTCCACAGCTCTCAACTCTCAGATTTCCAGACTCAACATATGCATAGAAGTACAAAGCCCACAACTTCCTTAAAGTCAGAATTAACACACGGTAAAATAAATCAAGAGCAGAAAGCTTAACCCAAGTGATAAAAGCTAAGGCTGTATTAGATACTTAGAGGGCAAACTATTCTGTATGGAATACCATAGCGATGTCAGGAATAGAATTAAACTTCCCCACTTATGTTAAATATTTTATTCTGAAAAGTGAGAATTCAGAGGAAGTTCACAACTTTGTGCACATTTAATAATTTATTGTATTTTGTTTTTATAACAAAGATTTTTTAAAAAGCTTTGTCAAGAGAAATCAGAATAGTATACTGTGGCTAAATGCTCCTAATACATCATAATGGGAAACTTTACAGAACAAAACTTAATTGGAGGGAGCAGGTACATTTGGATTCTAACAATAACTAATTTTTTTTTAAAAATCAATACATGGCTGCTCCTGCACAGACATTTTATTTCTTTCAGAATAGAACATAAAAACGTTACTCGCAGGAACCAACAGTCAATCCTGCAGAACTGAACCAATCAGGAGCCAAGCATGATCACCATTAAGTAAGCCGGTAATGCTATATAAGACACTGGAGAGTGGCTGAATGGCTGTTGATTTACCTTCACTTTTTAGAAAGGTGAAGTGCAGGGTAAGCGAGTGGTCAATTATAATATTTAAACATGTTTTTATCATCTTTGTATCATGAATTACAAATATGTATTAATATATCTGTATTTCAAACTTGTGCTGTGCTTCTGGGTGACACCCCGGGACAGACTGGCATCAGCACTAACCAGCCTGCTTGATGGCCTATCCAAGGCAATCAGCTATACAATTAACCCACTGAGAGAAGGCAATAGCTACACCTTATGAAAGTCAGCAAGACGTATAGAGGCACGCCTGTGGACAGAGAACTCTTAAGTTTTTCCATGGCATGTGCTGTAAAGCTTGTGTTTGGGACAAAGGAAGTGCAGGCCACATGCTAAGGATTTAAAAAGGCAGAGTCAACATCCCCATTTTGTCTTCAGTCCTCCTCCTTAGCATCTTCTCTACAACCTGAAGCTTTGAACAAAGGACTGAATGACCCATCGAAGCTTTGGATGTGCTCCAGAGGGCCTTTCAAGCCAGCAAACTCACCAATACTGCTAAAAGCTTAATATATGGACTCTGAAGTCTTATGTATGTATTTGATTGCTGGACCATTCAACAACCCTCTTCTTGTTCTTTACTTCTTTTATAATAAACCTTTAGTTTTAGATACTAAAGGATTGGCTGGCAGCTAGCGTTGCCAACTCTGTCTGAAGCTATTCCAGGAGATTTTTTCCCCCCAACCTGACAATATCATTTTCTTAAAATATCCTATTAAAATCTCCCAGATTGCTTTCAATAGTCACCAGGAGACCAATGCCAATTCTGGGAGACTCCAGGCCAATCCTGGAGGATTGACAAGCGTACTGGCAGCATAATATTTTGGGTAAGAGCCAAACTAATATTGATCTTGCAATGAGGCTGGTCCCGTGGGGTCAGAAGAACATTTTGTATAGAGAGCAGAGTTTCAAATAATCTCTTACTGTATGGGACCTATCTGCTGATTGGGAGCCAGAGAACGGGAATGCAATAAAGGGGGCTGTGTGATTTCTTTTTTCAGCTTCTTGCTAACCAATGTGGGGGATCAGAACCACAATCTGTGACTGGTTGGTGAGTCTAACTTCAGTTTTAACCACGAGTTTTTGGAGAATCTGCTCTCCTTTTTGAAGCTTGCCCTGACAATGGCATTTTCAGTGAGAGCTACCCCAGGCACCCCGGATCACAGCTAACATACACAGTAGTGACAAATATGTAGACCAGAATTTTTCAAACTTCATTACACAGCGATCCCCTTCTGACAACAAAAATTACTACAAGACTCCTGGAAGGGGACTGAAGCCTGAACTTCCCTGTCCTGGTGGGTGCCAAAGCTTGAGGATTTCTGCCCTGGACAGTGGAGTTTGGACTCTGGCGTCAGCCCTGAGCCCCAGCAAGTTTAATGACAGCTCCGTTGACCCCATTAAAAAGGGGTTGCAACCCACTTTGGGGTCCCGACCCACAGTTTCAGAACTACTGAGTAGACTAATCTCCCATGCTTTGATCTCTATGCCTCTTTTCTAATGGCAGCCCAGAATTCAACATTGTTCTGAATATTAGCAAGTTTCCATTTGTTTCTCTAGACAACTGTGACGACAGCCATTGGTAAACGTGCTTATCTAATCATGATGAAATATTCTTAGTGTGTAGAACCAGGAGTGATCACTTCCTTTTCATTTGTACAACCTGATGGAACCTGCATTACAGTACGTCTTAGTATAGTAATGGAACATTTCTTTTATCTTCACCGATTAGAAAGTAAGAACTTAGATTTAGCGCACTTTAGAATTCCCAGGACCAGAATAGTGTTCGGTAAAAAAATCAGTAATGGCATACCTTTATAACAGATCTATAGTAGCTTTTTGAACACACATTGTCACCGTCAATATTACTACCAAAGACGCAGAGTACAAATGGTTACACACAAAGGCAGTATAGTGTGGAACAGGTTGAATCTTGCTTATGGAACAATAAGGAAGGTTTGCTGTTTTGTTCCCCAAACACGTGTTCACAATCATACCCAAAAGTGTATCTGTTCCTGTTGTGGGACTAATATAGCTCTACGTGACACAGTATTAGATGACTGACCATCAACTTCCCACATAGCCACTGCTATTTGCCAGTCTCTTTCTTCACACAAGACTTTAGCAACAAGTGTACAAGATAGTTTTCTGAAATCAATGGGATAAAAATTAGGTCTGTCAAACGACTGAAAAAAATGCAATGAATCAAGAGATTAAAAAAATAGTCACGATTAATCGCAGTTTTAATCACACTGTTAGCACTATAAAAAACAAAAGAAATAGTATTTTTCAATTCACCTCATATAAGTACTGTAGTGCAATCTCTAGTGTGAAAGTGCAACTTACAAATGAGGAATTTTTTTTTTTTATACTTAACTGCACTCAAAACCATAATAATGTAAAACTTTAGAGCCTACAAGTCAAAGCATGAAGGGGCATACTAATGTTTAGCATATCTGGCACCCAAATACCTTGCAACTCTGGTTACAACATGCCATGCAAATGCCTATTCTCATTTTCAGGTGACACTGTAAGTAAGAAATGGGCAGCAGTATCTCCCATACATGTAAACAAACTTGTTTGTCTTAGCCATTAGCTAAACGAGAAATAGGACTGAGTAGACTTGTATGAGGTGAACTGAAATAATATTTCTTTTATCTTTTTCTACAGTGCAAATATTTATAATAAAAATAATAATACAAAGTGAGCACTGTACACTTTGTATTCTGTGTTATTGAAATCAATATATTTGAAAATGTAGAAAAACATCCAAAATATTTATAATAAATTTAAATTGGTATTGTAGTATTGTTTAACAGTGCATTTAAGACTGTGATTAACTATATTTTTTAAACTAGTTAATTTGTTTTGCATTAATCACTAGAGTTAACTGCGATTAATTGACAACTCATTACTTTTAACCAAATATTATGATCAAGACAATTTTATTTATTTTGCTTCACAGAAAACTAATCCTGGTAACTATTTTGTAGGAAGATAAGCCTACACTAAGCCCAAGTGAACTCTGGTCTTAAACTGAGTTTGGTATTAGCAAAAGCAATAGGCCCAAAGCATATGACTAAACAGAATTAAATTATGAAAAAGAAGCATTGTTTGAGTTAAATTTGTATCAGAGGGGTAGCTGTGTTAGTGTGGATCTGTAAAAAGTGACAAGGAGTCCTGTGGCACCTTATAGACTAACAGAAGTATTGGAGCATAAGCTTTCGCGTCTGACGAAGTGGATATTCACTCACGAAAGCTTATGCTCCAATACTTCTGTTAGTCTATAAAGATGCCACAGGACTCCTTGTTGCTTTTTAAATTTGTAGTGACCACTGAAACCACAGTGTTATTTTATTTCAGATTGAGTTGAGGTAACCATGTTTTCTTTAGTCTGATTAACTGGGCAGCAGGTGCAATAAATAATTGGTTATATATGGTTTGTTTACAAAGTAATGCTTAGTCCTAAAGTTGGGAAGAAATATGGCAAAAGAAGGAAAGGAGATATCTTTGAAAAGGGGGCGGGCCCAACCATTAAGTTTGTCTACACCATGCAAAAGCGTAGGGTACAGACCTAAAATGTGTCTCTCTGGCTTTAGCTAAGGTCTTATAACCAGCAATGACATCACTTGTTTATTACAGTGTATAAAAAAAAGCAAGGATTTTAGGGATTTCTTTGTCAGAGCTTTCCCTCACCCTTCTGGAGTCATGCCATGATGGGAAGGTATCTCCCAAGCAAGATCCTGTTGTGAATATTTGGCTGTATTATTGCTAGAATATAAAATGTGTATATGCTTGTATTGGTATTTTGGATATAACCAACAGCAAGTAGATTTTGGACTAATAAAGGAATGCTTGTGTGAAAATTGAGTCGTGGTAAACTTTAATAAACTTATGTTGGAAATAATTTCTCTAATATCTTCTAACCTTTTCATAGTCTTCAGGCATAAATTCTCTATCCCTCTGGAGTATTTCATGGAGCCTTGCTTTAACACGATGCTGGCAGCTGCTTAAAGAGTCACTGTCACTGTCCAAAAGACCATTCATATTAGCACTTTTCACCATCTGGACAAGAATAGGAGTGAGCTCTCCTTCTAAAGCCAGTAATCCCTGGAAAGAACAATACAGTTATTCAGAAATGAACAAAGATAAAAATGTAGTAATGCATCTATTTCTAAACCAAGATGTTAATATAAACTCTACATTATATTGTTCAAATAACTTGCCAGTGTCTCAAAATGTTGTGATTACCAAAATTCACTCAGTCAATGAAATCTTCATGTAACAGCTTACTGTATGTGCTCTCTCACATAAGTTTAGGATACCTGATATATCCCTCTTCTTGGAGATGAGAATAAGCTATCAAACTTCTGCTACAAGGGGAATGAGTGGAAAACTTAAGTAGGTACAGAACTTCTGGGCTGTGATCAGAAGGCTGGGAAATTTGTCTGATATGAAGACAGGTAAAGTATTGTGAAAGTTTAGTAAAAAAAAGTTTAGAATTCTACATGGAAGTTCTGAAGATTGCATTTTTCACAGATTGTGTCTAGAAGTTCAGTGTTCAGGGCCAAAGAACAGTTTTGTTTTTTAATTTTACAAGATCACCCTAGAATTTGTACAGCACAACAAAATCACTATATGCATAATTGAACAGCATAATGATTAAGAACATTTCTTTTGTCAGTTTGCCACCATATCTCACCAGTTAGCAATTATTTTGAGATCAACTAAATGTTAAGATGTTTCTGCTCTAACAATCTTACAAAAGGATATTACTGTAGTAAAAATGTTTATTCCATCTTGTAATATCTTATATTAAAAAGAAAATGAAATCAGGTTATATTGATTTTACGTCTTTGGTATCAAAGCACAAAAGCAATCCAGTCCTCTGTGTAATCTGCTGTCAGCTACATGTCACCTATGTAAAGTGAATTTGTAGCATCAGTTCAGTTCCTAAAAGATGTCTGTTTCACCCATCATGCCCACAATTTGTCATGGTTTGTTGGAACTTTTAGATAAAGAATTAAACGGGCATGGAGACTAAAATACCCTTTTCACCCTCAAAAGTGGTCTACTGGAAAGGATTGATGCACACTGCTGTGGCTACATAAATAAAAACTGTTACTGCAGCTTTCCATACTGTATGTCTTCTGATGCTTGGAAGACTTCAAATGCAAGAGATGTCAATTTGGATCTCCTTTCATGAGCACTAAATGAACTTTAAAAAAAGTTCAACTTTTCTTTTTATTTCATAGGCTGCAATATAACTCTGCATTTCCCCTAACTTGCTAGAGAACACAGACAAGATTCTTGTTGAGAGTTTCAGGTTTCTTTGTTGAAAATACGATTTCACACAGTACCTTTGCAAAAGCTGCTGCAGTCATCTGAACTCGTCCCTCATCGGAAGCATAGATTTTCAGATCATGTCGATAAGTACTATGTAATCTAAGCAAACCACACCCAGGAAATCCAGCATAATCTCCTACCAAACAAACAGATATTCTTCTTCAGAGACTCTTTGTATATGTGTGCATGTATTTTATTTTTGTGTGTATTTAAAAGACTAATTTATGCCATATAGCACAAGAAGATTACCTTGTCCACCTGGGTACATGCATCTGAAAGCTCTCCCTAGCTCCTCTGCCTGGACCCTGCCTGCAGGGGTCAGTTCTCCTCCCCATTTCAGAACCAGAAGTAGGGATGGTTCATCTCTTCTGTTATCTAATTATATGCAGACAGATCACTTAAAATAGTGTACCAACAAATGCAAATGTTTATTTAATGACTATTAAAGAATTACCATTAAATTAATATTAAAATAAATACTGGAAGTGATACATTGAGGTTTGTGTGCTTCAGGAAAATGACTTCAAGGTTTGAGTTTCTTGTTATTCTAATAGAGAAATACCCCTCTAGTACAGTGAAAGCTAATACTTAACTTTGAAGATACCCATAGTTTAGGTACTTTTAAAACAACTGAAACTCGTATTACAGTGAAAACAAAGTAAGTGAAAGCAAGCACAAAACTAATCAGCAGTCAGGAAAGCCACAGGTATTAGATTTTAAATACCTAGGCATTATTGTACGTTTTAGCCTTTTCCGTATGAAAGGAATAAGAGTACTAGGAGATGTATGGAAAACCTAATTTTTTTCTAGATGACATTTTGGTGAACAGTTTACAAAATTTCTTCCCTCCATATTTTTGTTACCTAGGAAACAATATTAAAATGCAAAGTATATCTTAACCTTACTAACAGAAACTCAGCAGCTTAGAGATTGCTAATCACAGTATCTCATCACAAAACAAAATGTTGCTGAATACTTGGCCAGAGTGCAAGTCCTTGTTTTATTTAACACCATATTAAACAATTAACCCCGTAGTTATTTTAAGTTCTACATACTCTGTAAGTGAGTATGTATTGGTCATACTATACCTTCTTCTTCACTAGAAGTTTTCTGACAGCCATGAGGGAGATAGGTTAACTGGACTTTGCGATTTATGCCAGAAAAATGCCCATACCTAAAGTGAGGTGGAAAATAAACTGACAGATTTTCCAATATATATTCCATACTATCATACCCCTCTATCAATTAGGGACATAATAATTCCCTGAATCTTACTAACCTGCCCATTTTTGCTGATTTTTCAAATTAAAAAAAACACTGAATGAATACTTAAATGGTCATCACCTTATAGCAGTTGCTATATTAAGTACTGTCCATTGCTTCTTTTCATCACATTGCCCAAGAAACTTCATGTCTCTTTCACTAGAAATAAAACACTCCCATCCATCCACACTCTCCAGCTGCATGATTAATTTATTCCACTTTGGCACCATACATCCTTATAGCTATCAGTATCCAGATCTGATCTGTCACATACTGATAGCCACTATTTGTTATCCAATGAAGCCCCAAAATGGGATTCATAACACTTCCAAGTGTAACAAGCTTTTATCACAATATATTATAGGGCAAGTTAACTGTCTAGAAACAATTATTATTATCTAGTTATTATTTAATATCAATTTCAGCACTAAGTGTTAGACACTACCATGCCTTAAATACATTATGAGATACTAAAAATTATTTAAAGTTTAAAATGAGTTTTCATACTATGTGTGGTTACTGAGAACAAGATCTTTCATTCAATTGCAACAACTCTTTTTTTGAACTCTCTGTACTACAGGGAATATACACACCACAAATTACCATTTGTATTAGAGTAGTGCCTACACATGCCAACTGAGGTTAGAACTCTATTGTGTAAGACACTGTACAAACACATAGCAAGAGGCAGCCACTGCCCTCAAAAGATTATAACGTATATACTCATTCATAAGCCAAATTTTTTTAGTAAAAAAGGGAAGCACCAGAGATGGGGGGCGGCTTATGAATGGGTATAGAAAGGGAGAGGTGGGACACAGCCCCTGCTTCCAACAGAGGGAGCAAGGAGAGGCAACACAGACAGCAGAGACAGAAGAGAAGAGGCGGGGCCAAAGTCTCTCCACTTCTGGCCACGCTGCTTCCCTCCAGCCTCCAAAGCAGCTGCAGCTCTGGGGCTGGCAGGCTGCAGCTGTGCCGCTCAGCCCCTCCCCACAGAGCAGGCCTGGTCTGGCCCGCCGGAGTATGCTAAGGCCGTGCCGCCCAGCCTACCGGAGCAGCGCCTGCCAGGTAAGAGACATCCTCCCCTGGCCCTCCCCAGATAAGGTGGGAAGAGATGGGATGGGGAGAGTGTGGGGGTCCTGGGCTAGTGGTGGGGTCATGTGGGGGGTGGTCACAGGGGTTACTCCCCTGACTCCCAACTTCTCCCCCCCCAAAAAATTTCCCCACCAGTTGCTGTACTGGCCCATTAGGGTAAGCAACTGGCATTCCGGGACACTTTGTTTACGTAGGTTTACCTCCGTGACTGCAAACGCTCGAGGTAAACAAATCATCTCAGACCACCTGCAGCTTATCCTGATGGCCCGGGAGCCAAAGTTTGCTGACCCCTGAATTATAGGGTCGGATTATGAATGGGTTACAAAAATTTTCCATTTTTTACTTATCCATCTTGGGGGGGGGTCCACTTATAAACGAACCGGTTTATGATCGAGTATATACAACATGGATAACAGGATAAGGCAAAGGAAGCATTTTCCCCACCATATGGACGAGGAACAGGTTAGATTAAGTGATTCGTATAAGGTCACACAGGAAGTAAAACCAGACCTCCTCACTACCAGCACAATGTCTTAATCACAAAACCATCCTTCCTCTTATTATATTAAAAAATTCAGATTAGTATTGTTATACATTATATTGTCAGTTGATAAATTAACGTAAGGGAATTAGTTTTGAAAGCTAATGAGATCAAAATAACAGTTATGCCAGTTCCGATGTGAGGATTAAAAATTAGATCCTTACATCTCCAGAACAGTCTTCAGCTGCTCAAGTTTTGCTTTGCTTTCTTCAATTTCAGAGTCATTGTTTTGCCCAAGTTCTAGTAAGAGCTGTCTTGCTATATCAAGCACCTCCTAAAAAAACAAAAGCAAAACCACTATATATAACAAGGAATTCTATTATTCATCAATTATAGAACCAAGAAAAAGAAAATCAAGATAGACTTGCCTGTAACTGTTTTGGTTTCTTCAGTTTTAGTTTTCCTGACTTATATCCATCACATTTTTCAAAGAGATCAAAAAATCTTTAGGAGAAAACATACAGATTAAAAGGATATCTAATAAATCGGATATCTAATACACTTTAAGGCAACAGGAAGATTTTCAATTAAAACAAAATGAAGAGCTGGAACTAACCTCCCTCAATCCCCAATTTGAACACTGCACAATAATGAGAAAGTTTGTTCTGATATGAACCTCTCTGTTCAATGGGATCTCATCTCATTAGCACACGCCTAAAACACAACTGCAAAATGAGAGAACTTTTTTTGTTAGCTTACTAAGACTGAAAAAAAACGCAGGTACTACACAAAAGATATGAAGAATCCTGGGTAAACAGCCATATCTGTTCAAAGTTTAACATAAAACCCCAACATTATTATCTATAAAATACTAAACATATGGCTCTGCAAACTTACAGGAAATCTTTCACTTAAAATTTAAGCGCAGAACCTAGTCCTCATATGATGATATTTTTATTACTGTAGCACCCAATCATAGATTAAGGTCCTGTACAAATGCATAACACAGAGGGTCCCCTAGCTTCCCAAAATGCTTACACTTCAAGTATAAGGCAAGAGACAAAGGGTATCAAGAAACAACTGGGTAAGCAATAGTTTATGAAGGCTTTAAAAAGCAGAGACTAGTAGTTTGCAATTGATGCAGTGGAAAAAGAGCAGAGATTAAGGGGAGATGCAGTCAAAGCAATGAGCCAGGAAAATGATCTTTGCAGCAGCATTAGACAAACTGCACTGTCAAGGCTGGAGAGAAGGAGGTTACAGTTGCTGGAGATGTGAAATGACAGAGACCTGGGCAAGTGAATTAGCTATGTAGATAGAGATGAAGGGATGCACCTTAGAGATGTTATGCAGGAAGAAGCATTAGGATTTAAATATAGTTTGTGCATAAGCATGTGCAATTCCCACTGATTTCATTGAGTCGAACCTGCATATCCAAGGCAAGAATTTTCCCCTAAATACCAAACTTAAGCTATGTCTACAGTTACGGCAGTGCGTTAACATACAAACACTGCATGCCCAGCTAGTATAGGGATAAATAGCAGTGCAAATGGTGAGGCACTGCTTAGGCTGGTAGAATGCGTGACATACCTGAACCCTAGGATACATACCCTACTTGGCTCCCTACTTGCCCATGCCATGCATCCCACACCTACAATACTATTTCTAGCAGTGCAGTGTCCCACTGCTGGAGCTTTTCACCACTGCAGTGAAAGACTCCAGGAATAGGGAAAGGTTCTGGTAGAGGCAGCAGGAAGAAAGGCTCATTACTGGAGCCTTTCCCCATTGAAGCCTTTCACTGCTAGGTGTAGCTACACATTGCACTGAATGTGGATGCAGCCTGCCACTCACTGCAGCGAGTAGCTCACGTACCCTACACACTACTGCACGTGTAAATAAAGTCTGTCTTTACCCAAATTCGGACTTACTTCTGATGTTTAACTTCCATTTTCATTTTTTGTTTTGGTGTACGGTCCCCATGACGTATTACAGCTATAACACATCTCAACTCCATCCTGAAATTTTAAAAAAGTCAAGTTACATTTCCCAGTTCTATACACCACTCATGGTTTTTATATTATTAAATGTGTGAGTCAGACAGATTATTATTTAGTCGACAACAACATACTTGACTAAGCATTGAAATGATTGTAGGATATGAAGAACAAAGTTATCTGAAAATGATGTAAAAAGGTAATTTACTGTAAATACTGGTTTTAAAACTTAGCTAACTACAGAATATCTATTTTAAATAGTTTTTTAAACAAATCCATTTTGAGGTTTATTTAGTAAAAGAGCATGTTTATGAAAAAAGTGTGTTAAACTGACACTAGAATATTGATTAGCAATAAAGCAAGCTATATTTAGAACAGACGACTTGAAAATCTTTCGTTCTATACTCAGCTTGACTAAGGGTAAAAAACTTCGATTGCTGGAACATCAATTACAATTCACTTCTTGTTTTCATCACACAAAACAAGTGTTCTTAGCTGAAGCTGATATACCCTGGGAGAAGAGAAAATTCACACAAAGGTTATGTAAAGAATTTCCACAATTCAGCTAAAGATACTTTTCTCTTACATTGTTCCAGATGTGGTTGGCACAATAGGGATATCTTCAGCTTCCAAAGGTATTGACCATGGGATTTGAAATTGTGGAGCTAGTTCTCGCATTATGATATTTCTAAATGGGGAAAACCAAAAATTGATGACTAAATTAAAATGCTGAAATACTGTATATATTAATTTCTTTAAATGGAATATTCTGTTTTAGTCAACAACTGTTTATTAGACAAACACTGAGCACTTACAGATGTATTTTTATTTTTCAAATATTTAAATACTTTTATGTTGAACTATTGAAGTCTGGTCACAATAGCTACAAAGAAGACAATCTAACATTATCTGTAAAATGTAGGTATAAGTAGTTCTTCTAAGAGCTTCCTGTGATCTACTCTAGTAAGTGTCACGTTAAAATACACCAATTTGAATATATCATTGTTCATACAGGTTTTAATCTGGAGAACTTTAAAGGATGGTGTAATGTATCTTAGATACTTAACTCAATCTATGAAGAATGATTCCTAGACTTCCCAAACTCAGTGCAAGTCTGCTGTTGATTTAGCTCTGCTATAACAATGCTATTTTTAATATAAGGAAAAAATGTAGATGAAAGCTCTTTGCACCATGGTAGGAATCTAGACTAAGTTGACTGTGTAAAACTGGATAAGTGCACTTGAATCTTCAGACTTCCTCCCACTAAATCTAAGCAACGAGACTATAGTTGATGTTATTATCTAACAAGAATTATTTCCCTTCTTTCAGCTGTGGCAAATTGCCGGTACTGTTCTCTGGGTCTCGCGCTTTCTCTTCTCTGGGGTAGGTTCAGGGCAATATTGCTTGCCTCTGAACCAGTTCTTAATCACTCCCCTAGTGTCCTTGGAGGAGGGGAGTGGAGAGGGAGGGACCTGGGCCCGCC
This sequence comes from Chelonoidis abingdonii, assembly GCF_003597395.2. Taxonomy (NCBI): domain Eukaryota; kingdom Metazoa; phylum Chordata; order Testudines; family Testudinidae; genus Chelonoidis; species Chelonoidis abingdonii. The sequence continues at coordinate 67,017,431 of NC_133774.1, read as the reverse complement.
CTCTACTCCAGGTCCCAACCCAGGGGCCCTG
>NC_133774.1:66988054-67011967 GCF_003597395.2 Chelonoidis abingdonii | reverse complement strand
AAGGGCTTCTCGCCTCTCTTCTATACAAGCCTGGTGCCCCTTACCTAGGGTTTCTGTTGGGCTTCCCAATCCACCGCAGCACTCCTCCAAACCTTCTATTTCTCTCTGGACAAACTCTTCTCTGCTGCAATCTGCACTCTGCTCCAATCCAACCTTTCTCCTTCAACTACCACACCCTGTCTGACTGAAGCAGGGGTTTATATCCCATGACTGGAGTCAGGTGCTCTAAATGAAGTCAGGTGCTCTAATTGGAGTCAGGTGCTCTAGTTAATCTAAAGCAAACCTTCCTCCCTTGGCAGGGAATAAGGCCCCCTGCTAACACTCTTATGCTGCCCTCTGGCCATGCTGTATCACACAGCTCAGGTGATTCAGTGTAGTATGGCCTTTCTGCACTACACCACTAGTATAATCTTGTTGTAAAGACAGTTTAACTGGCCAACACAGAATAACCCTAGTTTATGCGCAACAAATCAGTGGCACAGTAGAAGAGAAAAGGGGGCATGGTTGAAGGAAGGGAAGGCACAGTCAGGATCCTTCTAGATCACACCAATCCTGGCCTAAATTTTCAGCCCTTTGGGCTGTTGTAGCCAGTATGAATTACAGTAGTCTGATGAATGCCTCAACACAATGTGGGCAGCAACAGCCAGGCCCAAAGCCGCGCTCGGACGAGCAGGAGCGGCGCCAGGGTATCTGACGCCCTAGGCGGACGGCCACTTCGCCGTCCCCCGCGGGTCCGGTGGACCTACCGCAGTCATTTCGGCGGGCGGTCCGCTGCTGGAAAGGCTCCGGTGGAGCTGCTGCAGTCATTTCGGCGGACAGTGTGCTGGTCTAAAGGCTCTGGCGGACCTACCGCAGTCATTTCGGCGGACGGTCCGCTGGTCTCAAGGTTCCGGTGGACCTGCCGTAGGCATGACTGCAGTAGGTCTGCCAGAGCCTTTAGACCAGCGCACCGTCCGCCGAAATGACTGCGGCAGTTCCACCGGAGCCTTTCCAGCAGCGGACCGCCCGCCGAAATGACTGCGGTACGTCCCCCAGACCCACGTGCCGCCCCGTCCTGGTAAAATAGCGCCCCCCAAAATTCTGGCGCCCTAGGCCATTGCCTAGGTCGCCTAAATGGTAGCGCCGGCCCTGCGGACGAGGGCAGTGCAAAGCTGTGCTTTCAACCAACCTCTCTGTACAGCACACCTTAACTTGCACTTTTTATCTGGGTTAGTTAATCCATTAAGCAAATTTAACAAGTTAGCATATTTCTTTTTTTTCTGTCTAACAAAGATGTTCTCAGATTGATTTTGAATTCTGCAATTGTCACTTTTCTAAGGCATAAGGGAATGCACATGAAAATAAAAAAAATAAACTTTTATACATTTATTTTTCATTTCTAGTTATTCTAGATGGTGCTCGCTTTAAAAGCAAAGGCTTTTCCTGCTTTAAAGAAAAAACTATCCAGAAGATTCTGTGAACTTGTTTCAATCCTGGAGTAAAAGGACCCTCAAAAAAAAAAAAAAATGTTTAAGACAGAAATACTTTGGAAACTGGATGAAAACTTCCACAGCAAAGAAATGATTGCATGAACATATAAAGCAATCATATAATATCAATTAATGAACTCTTACCCAAGTATCTTCGCACAATCATCATAGTATTTCATGGAGTTCTTCACAAAACTGAAGCCATTGACGTCACAGACATAGGATTGGCCATTAGCACGCAACAAGTCAAAGCCACAAACTGTTTGCTGTTAAGAATAAATAGTGAAAAGCACAGTTTCCATTTCAGTCAAGGGTCTCGTGTTTCCAGACCTGCATGTTAAGTATGGTTCTGATCTGAAAAGGCAACACAAAAATGCCATTGTGGGTTCTATATTTATTGTTCTTCAGTGACTCCATATTAAATTTGTTCAGTTTATACACAATGTTTTCCTAATTACTTGCCTTACATCCCACCCTGAGTTCTTAACTTCTCACACATCAGTAGCAACATGAATTCTGCAGGCCAAATTCTGCTTTCCGTTACACTTGTGCATCCACATTATCTTCAGAACTCCCACTGTCCATAGAATTTGGACTGCAGAATCCTCTTTTCTGGTAGCGGTAAGAGATATGGAGAGAGATAAACACACGCCCACCCTTCTTATCTCTCAGAATTACCAAAAAATATGCTATTTATAAAATTGATGCAGTAATGCCATTTTTAACCATTTCTTTTCAGAATATTATTATTTGTTATTTGTATTACTATAGCACCTAGGAGCCCCAGTCATGGACCAGGAACCACTGTGCTAGGTTCTTTACAAACATAGAACAAAAGGCAGTTCCTATCCCACTAGTGCTGTCACAGCAGCATTATTGTTATACTTGTGCTAACTAACTGAGCACTATCGTGAGTATGCATACATGAGGAGGGGACTCACATCCTAGCTCATAGTGTAGACGTAAGCCTTAAATAGTTATTAGTAAAGACATTCTGCTCCTTATCCAGATTATTTCAAATTAGTTTTCAAATACAAAAACTATATACTTTATTTGGGACTCTTGGTTCTGACATCACTGAAGACTTTACAGCTTAATATATTCTAGCACTGGGACCAGTGCTGGCACCAGTTAGGAGTCACATCTATGTGATTAACTGCAACTGCATCACTAAAGGTCCATTGTTACCAACAAAGCATATATATAAGATTATGCAAGCTGAATGCAAATAGATTTGTTTAATACAAAAAAATCAACCTTTACAAATTAAACTGAGTGAATGTAAGCTAGTATGCACACATGCAAAACAGGAGAGAAAAATATGCGTGTCGTAATAATCTATGTCTATTTTATGTATGAGTTTTCTGAATTCATCTCTCTCTATTTGTCCACAATGGCAATAGTAGGCATCTCTCAGTCTCAAGAGACCATGAGAATCCACCCCGAGAGGTAAAAAATGTACTCAGTTGGTTTTATGGCAGCCGCGGCTGTGGCTGAAGAGACCCATTCAAGAGAGAATCTCTGCTGCATCTGTCAAATTTCAAGGTGATGTTTTGACCTTTTGGGCTCTGTCTTCTGCAAGCTCTTTTCTCCTCTGCTAAGCTGGACTGCTTCCCCTCATAATTCAGGAGACCTTTGTTTAGCTCGTTTCCAAAGGCTGCGGTCTTGAGTGTGATCTTCCCAGTTGTCCACATCCATGTCCATTTCTTTGAGGTCTCACTTGCACACATCCTTGAAACACAATTTTGGGTGTCCTCTGGGTCTTTTTCCAGATGCCAATTCGCTGTAGACTATGTCCTTTGGGATGTGCCCATCATTCATTCAGCACACATGCCCAAGCCAGCAGAGGCATCTCTGGTTGAGGAGTGTTTGCATGCTGTGTATGCTGGCCAGTTTGAGCACTTCAGTGCTAGTGATTCTGTCCTTCCAGGAGATGCCAAAGGTTTGATGAAGGTAACGGATATGAAAGCTGTTGAGCCTCTTTTCCTGATGAGAGTGTAAGGTCAACATCTCGCTTCCATAAAAAAGTGTGCTGATAACACATGCACAATACATACAGATCTTTGTGTGTTTTGTCAGTTTGTTGTTTTGCCATACCCTCTTTCTTTAGTCTAGACATTGTGGCGGTTTTTCCAATGTGAGTTCCATTTCAAGTGAAAGGTTGACTGCAATAGTGGATCCCAGGTACGTGAACTTGTTGTTGATCTTGATGGAGGGTGCTTTCTCAACTCCTTGGCACATTATGTTAATCCTTTTTAGGCTTATGGTAAGCCCAAAGCCTGCCAAGAACTTTGGAAAAACCATACATAAGGTTTTGGAGATGGGCTTCTGTGTGGGCTGTCACTCCTGAGTCATCAGCAAAGAGGAAGTGTTAGATAAGGGTGTCTCAAGTCTTGGTTTTAGATCTGAGTCTTGCAAGATTGAACAGCTTCCTATCAGATCTTGAGTGCAAGTAGATTCCCTTGGTTGAGGAACCAAAAGCTTGTTTCAGTAGTAAGGAGAAGATGATCCCAAACAGAGTTGGGGCAAAGTACACAACCTTGCCTAACTGCTACGCATCTGGAAACCCTCAGAAACTGAACTGTTGTATTGAACTGTGCCATACGTGTTTTCATGGAAAGATCAAATCACGCCTGAGAGGGACAGCCAATCTTTTCTAGAAGCATAAATAGTCTACTTCTACTGACAAGGTCAAAAGCCTTTGTGAGATCAACAAAGGCTGTTGTGACAAAGTTCCTGCTCTGCCTTCGTGGGTTCTGCGCTTTCTGGTGTATTTGCTCACCTCAGAGGTTTTCGGCAGTCCTCAGTTTGGCTCCTTTTGTTAGTGGCACAAACCTGCCATTCACTCGGCTAACCTCATCACTGGCCAGCATGGGGAAAAGGAAGAGAACAATCCCCACAGTCTCTGCTGGCCCACCTAATGGGTTGGGGGACAGGCGAGAGACTTTCCCCTCTGCGGGACCCACACGCCAGACCAACTCCTCTTATATCAAATAGGGAATTGGGAGGATGGGGGGAACCCGGGCCCGCCCTCTACTCCAGGTTCCAGCCCAGGGTCCTGTGGATTGCAGTTGTCTTTAGTGTCTCCTGTAACAGCTGTGAGACAGCTACAACTCCCTGGGGCTACTTCCCCATGGCCTCCTCCCAACACCTTCTTTGTCCTCACCACCGGACGTTCCTCCTGATGTCTGATAACGCTTGTACTTCTCAGTCCTCCAGCAGTACGCCTACTCACTCTCAGCTTCTTGCACGCCTCTTGCTCCCAGCTCCTTGCACGCCCCTCACTGACTGCAGTAAGGTCCTTTTCAAACCAGGTGCCCTGATTGGCCTTCCTGTCTTAATGGATTCTAGCAGCTTCTTAATTGACTCCATGTGTCCTAATTAGCTTGTCTGCCTTAACTGGTTCCAGCAAGTTCCTGATTGTTCTGGAACTGCCCTGTTACCTTACCCAGGGAAAAGGGACCTGCTTAATCTGAGGCTAATATATCTGCCTTCCAGCACTCTCTTGTAGCCATCTGGCTGATCCTGTCACACTATGTAAAAGGGCATTATTTGTTGCTGGGTTTGTTTTTTTTGGTAGTTATCTCAGCGATAACAGACCTTTCAGCTGTGAAGTCGCACTGTGATTCAGGATAGATTTTGTCTGCAAGGGTCTGCAAGTCTATTCCGGATAACTTGGGCAAAGGCTTTTCCCATAATCCTAAGAAGGAAAATGTCACGATAGGTGTTACAGTCACTCCTGTCACCCTTGTTTTTATAGAGAGATGATGTTGGCATCTCATTTCTTGTGGTACTCTGTCCTCTTTCCAGCACAGGCAGACTAACTCATGAAGACATTGCAGTAGAATAGGTTTTCCGCATTTTATGACCTCGGACAGTATGCAGTAAGAATATTAAAAAACTAATTATTTAAAAACAGTAGAAGTTCACCAGAATTAAAAAAAAAAAAAAAAAAAAAAGTGACTAATTTCTTTTTCCATCCCAGGAGATCTCTAACAATAATACCTCTGTTTATGAGCACTGACTAACAGAATTTTCACACAGTAAACGATTAGTACTACACATTTTATCAGCTAGTAAGTGGTCTGTTTACCTTAAATGCAAGGCACACTTTCCAAGCAATCAACTTCTCTCTTGCATTCAGGATGACTGGATATCTCACTTCTTTTCCTTCACTGTCTCGTTCTACCTTGCCATCCAAAGCTGGGGACTTCCTAGCTTCAGCATGTGCATAGTCTGGACCGACTGTGTACACCTTTATTTAAAAATTAGAAGTTATTAACTTAGCTACTCCGAGTTTATGTCAACTTCAGATCATGTAGTGGCATACACATGTTCAAAAACATTACGAGGGCTTGTCTACACAGCAAGTTACTGTGTGGCCACCCACAGGCCAACTTTCGGTCTACAGCACACCAGCAGGTGTAAGTGTTCCCTTATACCTCAATCACGCCTTAACCACAGTTCCCTGTGTGTTCTAAGTGACCAGGTTACCGGTTTCCACAGAACCCAGTCTGAAGTTGTTAATAGAATCCTGTTATATAGACTCACTGCAAATTAGATGGTAATGCTCTTAACCAATGATGAGGTGGTTTCCAGGCTCCCTCTTTACTTTGTTCTCACAGGACATCCAGCCTGACGGATTATCAGTGATAAACAAAGCAGGAAGGAAGATAGCTAGAACACTAGTGGTGGAGGTCTGTGCCAAGGCTAAAAAAAAAATATTTATGCTACAACTGATCAAACTCATATGCTGTGGCAGTACAGGAAGCAAAGAGTAAGTTCTCTTCCTCCACCATAGGACCTGCGAAGTCTCAGACAGCAGATATATATATGGAGTGGTAAAATGTCTGATTTTACTGAACTATCTCAGTTTGGGAGCTAGTCCACGTACCTCCTGTTGCGAGGAAATTGCTTGATTTTTTTGCAGACAAAACTGATCAAATTAGGGATGCTGCTGTGGTGGAAGAGTTTGGTCTTGAGAGAACAAGGGCATCATCTTCTCTTCTAGAATTTCAGCCACTAATACTTGCTGAGGTACTTAGAGAACTTCATACCTGAACCTGTATTTTGGATGTATGTCATTCCTGGGCGATAACGACAATGTGGAAGTACTGAGTCTTTTACTTTTGGAGTCTGTTAATGCCTCAGAGCTGGCAGGCTGCCTATTACTTTAAAGGAAGCTGCAGTGTTGCTTTTACTCAAGAAGTCATCACTTGACACTAACAATCTAACTAATTATTGACCAGGAGAAGGTTGTAGTGAGACAATTCTCACTGTATCTAGAGGTCTTTCACCTCCTAGGCCCTTGTCACACTACATACAGGTGTGGCTTTGGCACAGACTGAAGTGCTCAATAATCTCCTCCTGGATGAAGATCATTTGTCAATACAGGTACTACTACTTCTATCAGCTGCCTGTGATACCACTGATCATAGGGAGATGTTACTTGTCAGGACTACTCTGTCTTCAGTAGCTTTGTTCTTTTCTCTCCGAGATGTCAATAGGTAGTTGTGGGCAATTGCTCCTCTCCCCAAAGAATTCTCAGGTACACTCAACTGTATGTCTCCATCACATCTGATGTGATTCAGTAGCTCAGCCAGTGTCTAACTGAGATTAAGAAATGGATGAGAGTGAGCAGAGTTGGGAAAGCAACTGCATGAGATGGTGGAGGTAACATCAGTCCTTCTGATTGCTGGAATACATCCATTAGTTATGAGAGTTTACAGCTTAGGGTTAATTTTAGACCCTCAGCTTCCGTTTGGTTGCATTACAACACAGGCTGCCTTTTACCATTTGTGTTTCACTAGGAGGCTCTGACTCACGCTTTCATAACCTCAAGATTAGCTACTGCGATGTGTTCTCTATGGGGCTACACCTTAAAAACATTTGAAGAGTGACAATGGTGAACAATGCAGCAGCTTGCTTACCAAGGAAGCCATCTAACTGGGAGTATACAACATCAGTACTCTGGGATATGCACTGCACCATCTTCCTATTGGTCTTCAGGTGGCTTTTAAGATGTTGGTTATGACCCATAAAGTTCTACCTAGCCTGGGAGTAGGCCTACCCAAAAGACTGCCTCTCCATATGCCATACTGTCACAGTTCTGGGCAGCCAAAGTATCCAAGCAGGATCTCCCCCTCATTATAAGAGGGGGTTCTTGGTAGGGTGTTCGCAGCAAGGGCTCAGAGATTCTGGAACTTGTTTTGGACCATGGGAGGGAGCAACATGAATTTGGTGACTTTCCAGGATCTATTCCCCACACAATTAAGGGAAGGAAATTCTGTAGGTGACTGGCTGAGTTCCTGTTGAAATAATTACTTTAACACTGCTGGAATTTTATTTTATTAATAATAATGCGAGGATGCCTAGTCTTTTATAATTATTTTAAATCTAAATTAATAAAAACTAAATATATAAAGCAAATGAACTAAAAAAAGTATAGATAATGTATTAACAATGTACTTTCAGTGTATTTTCTTCACAGCAGTGTACATTTATAATTAGTCATAGTTTATTAGTAAATATACTAATACTTCTCAAATGTCTACTAATAACTAATAATTTCTAATACTAATAATTCTCAAATTTCATTGCACCATGACCCCTTTCTGACAACAGAAATTATTACAAGACCCCCCACAACGGTCTTGTAATAACTGAGCCTGCCTGAGCCCTGCCACCCTACAAGACACATTTTCATCTCAAAAACTGCCACAGCTCTTGGGAGTATTTGACTGTTCTAAATATAAATCAGAATGTGCAGTTTCATACCTTTACATCAGTGCCATCTGTAGGCATGAACTCCTCATAAATGTAGGAGCCCGTTTTTCTCACATTGCTTTCAGGGGAATAAACACTGCTCCTGCTGCCAATCTGAAACAAATATTTTCTATTAAAGTCTCTCTTTAAGATAGACCCTTTCACCTCCTTAAATATGCACATACACAGAGCTGATTTCTGTCTCTTCTTCCACAATTTCCTTCCCCGTCCTGGTTTTGGATAACTAAACATATTCCACAAAGGATGGCTTTATAGATACAAATACATTAAACGATTTAGAGACTTGACTATGCAGTCATATCTATTTAATAGAGGTTGAAAATATAAACAAAAGTTTCCCAAATGACTGACTACTTCTATACCATAAAATGGTACAATGCTACCTCTGTGTTAATATTTTGCAGCACTTACCAGATTAAGGGAACAGATTCTGAAATTATACAGTACTACATTTAAGCTATACACAAAGTTACATTACATCCAGCCTCAGTATGCATCCTCACTGCTAACTGCAATAACTTTTTATTTAATCAATAGTTAGCAGGAATGCATTGTCACTAGAAAGAACCTTGTTCTAGTTTTAGTCAACAGATTCAGGTCAACAGATCTCTATAACAGCTTCTGTTCTGACCTGTTTGAGTATTTGAGGTGAAAATTCACACAACCTCCTCAAGAGGAGTTTGTGTATGTTCGTTCTCTCATCACTTTAGTTTAAACCACCAATATATTAGGGAACTTGTATTCTTGAAAATGAATCCATTCATGTGCGCAACAAGATGGTGGGCAAAGACAACCCTGGTTGCAGTGTAGAGGAGGTCTGCTAGGATATCTATGTTAAAGAAATTGTCAGCAGGTAGATTACAGACCCTTTTTGTACCACTTCTGTGGTACAAAGGCCATACCTCTGCTAGAGGATTTGGTCTTTTGATTCTGGTTTGTGTAGATTTGCATCTGATTCTCCAAAGATATTTCAAAGTTTGGTTTTTTTTTTTAAGTCTCTATAATAGAACCAAGATTATAGTAATTCAGTACAATTTTTTTTTTTTAATAATTTAAGTGTGGCAATTTCCTCACCTTTCGAAAAAGCCTCTGGCTTCCACCGCCAGCAGATGTTGGATAATAAATGTATACATTGTGGTCCTCGGCACTCACTGGCTTCTCTACAAATGGCTTTTGGAAAACTTCCCCATTCACCTCCACCTGGTCTTCTCCTTCAATCAAACTGCATTCTGGAGAAACGAGCACAAATTAGAGACATATTAAGCAGTAAAGGTATATACAATAAAAGTCACAATTACTCACTTTTCAAAAATTAACAATTTATAATTAATATCTTTAGTCTTCAGTTTAAGACAAGAAAAATATTGAACTACTGAAACTGAATCACCAATTTAAGTTCCTATAAATCATGTTTGGAGCAGTCATTCAAGGAAGGAAGCACTAGGAACAGACCCAGATTTGGCATCAGAACATCTCCCTGGTACAAACTGGGGATGAACCTCTACTCGATCTAGTCCATCAGTGCTGGACTGAGCCCTAAAACACTTAACCAATGAACTATGGTGCACTGGTGCCTGCTCATCAGCCTCCTCTCCATAACTTAGCATCTCTCTGCCATCCCTACAGGTGCAGGAAGGGAATTCACCTTGTCTCGGGAGTATCTGTGTTTCTTCCCTGCAGGTCACTGGGAATTACTTTCTCAGTGCAACAGTGATTTACAAGCATCATCTAGGAACAGAGAAAGAACACACTAGCATCTCTCCCACCCCTGCTTCCTGGGTGGATTGATTTAAATCAAAGCAATTTAATTATGAGTTAAATGAGCATACATGAAATTGATTTAAATCACTAATTTTAATCACATTTTGCCTTTGTACTTTATTTTTCTAAAGAAAAGCAGATTTTCAATGGTTGGTATAATTTGGTACTTCTTTTTGCTACCCAGGAGGATACACTTTATCTATATACATTTATTTAAGCAATTATATAATTTAACATATATTTATTCAGGTGTTTAATTGATCCATTTATTATGGCAGAAAATGGTGAGTGATACATTTCTTATGTACTAGATTGATTTTCTATTCATGGTTTTGTCATTTGTGGACGGAAACTTGAATTCAATTAAAAATGTATAAAACTAGGATTTTAAAATTGTTTATTTGTTAAATAAAACTACCTTAAATAGGCATGATACATAAGAAGAATGAGTTTTTCAAAACATGTTTTACATTTAAAACTGACTGATCTGATTAAAAAAAAGGATGCATTACCAATAGTTAGTGAACTGAGCTGACTGTTTCTGGTCACTATGTCCTTCAAGATTTTAGAACTAATAGATCTCATCCTCTAAACCTCATTTAAATTCATACAGTGGAAGAGAAAAATAAGCTTTCCTACTTTTTGAGCTCCCAATTGGTTTCTCAACTTTTGATTAACTAGTCGCTGAACTCAACTAACTGAATAAACTGAACAAAGAAAATATACTCTGTGCCTGCAGAAGAAGCTATTGCCATCAAAACTGGTCTAGCGCATCAACAAACACTGGTTCCACATACTTAGCCAGTGACTTCCACCAGTTCACTGGTCTGCCTTTTAAAACTTTGGCAGCAAACATGCATTGCCTGATTTTTTTAAAATTTAATTTAAACTATTTTTTGATAGATTATAGTAAGTTTAGCTTGTAATGTGAGTTATGATTTCAAATTTAATTGAAAATAGTTTAAAAAAATATTGTATTTTAATAAAAAAATGCTATTAAAAAAGATTTTTAAATCACTGATCTTTTTTTAATCCAATCTGCTTGCCTCAGTCTCTCAATTTCAGGGAGAGAGAGAGCCAGCATCTATGCTGCAACACCTGCTCATAACAATCTCCTTGGCATTACAGAACAGGGAAATGAACCATCATTGTCACATCCTTCCAAACTGGGCAGAGCCAGCCTTGGTATATCAATGTTTTCTTCACCTTAGCATCTCTCCCCTCACCCTCTTATTTCAAGAAGATGTATATACTTGTACATAACCTCAAGAAATCATTCTGTCCAAAAGTGTCTGTTTAATCATCTCAAGCCAATCATGTTCACTGCCATATATTAGATTAGAAACCAACTCTCAGATAGAAATTCAGATTTTTGAGATAACATATAGCATGCTACAATTCTACCACCAATGAAATTAAAAATACAAAAAACTTAAAATATCTGAAACTAAGTATTTATTAATGGAATAAACTGTAAGACTGCATCATAATGGATATATAAACACGTGGCAAACGTTCAGTACCTTGTACTGCAATTTCCAACTGAATCGAGTTCCCTTTTTTTCAAGTTGCCTATTGCACAAAGTCCAGCCAGCTACAGTATTTGCTTAAGCAGGCTGTGTGCAATTTCCTGGCTGTGGTTTCTGGATTACAAACTTTATGATGATACAAGAGCTAGAATCTCATCAAAGTGAGTGCCTTTTTCTGAGGAGGAAAAAGTTGACGAAGAAATTCTGGTCTATCCAATTGTTTAAAATGTTTAAGGAAAGTTCAAAAGGAACTTTGAAACTTGATCTACCATCCAACCTTATTTCATTGCTCATATGCCTGATGTTACCACTGTAGTTAAATTACTGGACTCAAATGCAATACACAAGAAAAAGTTGGAACACAAAGAGACTTCAATAGTTAAATGGATGATGTAAGTAAGTGACTTTATGAAATATTTTTGAAGTAAGATTGTTTCATTTACGGCTATCACAGCTACACTTGCATCTTCATTCCCTCTTCTCTCCCCACTCCTCCGACAACATCAGGTGTGAGAGAGTATTTATCCATGTATATTAGAAGGATCCAGGTTCAATGTCTCTACTATAAATGTGATAAGGACCTAGTAGGCCAGGAACATCTATTTCTCCAAAAATGGATCTCTAATGGCCTTCCTGCCAACCATCTTAGTGATATCAGTCTTGATATTCCATTAATCCACTTCAAATATCCCATTTTCTTTCAAGCTGTCCTTATATGTGGAATGCCTTTCCTGAGGCAAGATATTAGGCCACCAGTTTCTCCTCATTTAAATCCCTTTTACTTTCTATTGCAGTGACATGAAATACTGAGTCTATATACACTCACAACATTAAAAAAAAAGCACACTTCCCACTAGCTTTTGCCAGGTTATCTTATTGCTCTAACTCCTGTCCATCTAGCTGTTACATTTTGTTATACTAAGTCTGAAGTTAGAGTGTTCCATTGTATTATTTTAACAGTCTCTAATCTAGGGTACTGTGGCACTTTCTGATAGTCAGGTCTCTAACAGGAATCAAATTAAGCTTCCAAATTTTGAGGTACCAATGGGTACAATTTTCCAAAAATCCCTCATTAACTTATGAGCCCCAGCCCTATTTTCAAAAGTGACTTATACTTCACTGAAAATCAACTGAAAGTGATTGAGGCACTTTGAATGTTTTACTCAAAAATTACCAATCATTTTGGAAAATTCTGACCTATGCTCTCAGCTTGCCTTCTAAACGTCATAGTTTTTCCAGTTTTTATGAAAGACCATTCAACTTCCCTCCAAAGAGGAAATTAGTTATATTCACGGAACACAATTGTGGTATTTCCCTCAATCCCAATGTTCCCTAAACCCTTTTTTCTGGATCCTCTCTCAATTTTAGATATAGTGTCTTACAAGACTTACATAAAAAATAAAATTTGTTACATTTTTTAAAAAATTATTAGGGAATCATCAGTAGGCCGACATGCAGTTAAGGATGCACTGAGATTTGCACTTTAGTGAGAAAGAAACTTCTGTTTTTTTGAAAAACAATAAATAAATCCAATTCCAAGGCAACAATCTTAAGCAGAGTGAATTTTCAGGACAGATGGATTGCCTCTCAAGGACTCAGACTTGAAGGACAGAAATGACTATTGTAATCATCTAGTCTGACCTCCTGCAGACTGAAGGCATAGAACCTCATCCATCCTCTCCTGTAATAAATCTCTAACCTCTAGCTGAGTTATGGAAGTCCTCAAATCATCATTTAAAGACTTAAAGTTACAGAAAATCCATTTACTCTACTTTAAACCTGCAAGTGACCCATGCTGCAGAGGAAGGCAAAAATAAACCAAACACACAAACAAACAAAAAAAACCCCACCCAAAGTCTCTGCCAATTTAACCCAAGGAGAAAATTCCCCCCCCCCGACCCAAAATATGGCTATCAGTTGGACCCAGAGCATGTCGGCAAGAACCACCAGCCAGACAGTTACACTTTCTGATCTCAAAGGGGTAACCTTCCTGGCTAATTAGCCTACAAGGAATGGAAGACGGGATTTCTGCTTTCTCTTAATCAACTGTTTGAAATGCTTGTTTATCCAGTTTGCTCTGCAACCACTTCCTATGAATTTTTTTTTCTTGCTTGGGATGCAGGCTTCCAATAGCTTCTGCAACCTAGACTTAAAGTAGTTCTAAGCCTCCTCCACATTCAGATCCTTGAGTTCTCCAGTCCAGTCCACTTCCATAATTCTCTTAATTTTTGTAAGTTTTCCCATTTGAAATCAAGGACCCTAGTCGCAGACCTATTGTTGTTTCTCCTTCCATTTTGTTTAAACTGATTTAGCTCATGATCTCTCAAACCAGGGTTGTCTCCAACCATCAGTTCTTCTATGAGTCCTCAACTACTCATCAATACAAAATCTAAAATGGCATCACCTCATGTCGGTTTGGTGACTATTTGGTGTAGAAATCTGTCAGCTATCACATTAAGGAAAATCTAGGCCCTATTAGTAGTAGCATTTGTCATCTGATCTATATCTGGAATATTAAAGTCTCTCATAAATACTACTGGGAATTGTGTGATTATTTAATTAAATACAGTCTCTATATTTTACAGATGGGAATTGAAGTACAAATAGTAGCACTTCCTTGCCTGACAGGTATGCTGTGAGTATAAATAGATTAGACTGTGAAGCATTCAGATACTTTAGAGATGAGGGTCACATAAATACCTTAGTTAGATCAACAGAAGCTTGGACAGCCTATTTTCATTATGAAGTTATTTGCATATTTGCCATAACTGTTGATGTTGACCCTTTTAGCCCAGGAGCAACATCTTTGTTGTAAGTCTGTTTAAGTGTTAACGCATTGACTGTGCAAGCTCCTTGGTACCAATTCATCCCAAGCACTCTCCAGAATGACAGCTCTCAGCCAGCTCAAAATGTTAGCTCCTCCTACTGTCTCCCAGTATCTGTGCCCTGTGTGGTCTCATTATGTTGGGCTGAGGGAGAACAGCCAGCCAGATTTGGTAAAGTTATTCAGGATGGGACTGCTTCTGAGGGACCATGGCAAGCACCTCCACAGCAGAGTTAAAAACTATATTTTGTAGGGAACTTTTGCTGTAAGCATCTGCTCCTCCCCATCTCCTTCCCCCTTGCAATGAGCAGGAAGTCATTGACTGAATTAAAGGAAAGGGGCACAGAAGTGGGTGCAGGCAAGCAGAGGGTTCAGAATGTTAAAGGTTACCATTCAAAATGTTTAACAAAATATTCCAAGATGTCAGAATAGAACCTTAATAAGAAAGTTAGGAAAATCTGTTACCTTTGGGATTGTTTGGATCACGGTTCAGAATTGCATAACGAGGAAGTAAAATGCCTTCAGCTTTGAGGATGCTATACACTTCTCTCCTAAAAGAAGACCACAAAGCTTATCCAACCAAAGCAATAAAGTCTGAATATTTACATTTTATAGTCCATGAAACCCAAAGCTTACTTTATATAATCATAACTATCATGGTACTTTGTTCACGTACGCAGTGTTTTAAGGGATGTCTATTTAGACAGTTGCACTTCACACCAATGTCACTGAACCAGTGCGAATTGCAATGTCAATACTTTTAGTTTGTCACAAGACAGGAAGAACAGAGTATGGAGAGACTTACTCCATGCAAGTGCAATTCCAAATTTGCTGAAATGCTTGTGCACTGCTGCAACAACTGTTGGTCATCAACTGGTAGGTGTCTGAAATTGTACTTTTTTTTTTTTTTTTTTTACTGTACAAAAGGCTCCAGTATTTCTATACTTCATTAACTATTCATTTATTAATATTTGCTTTTCATGATGGAGAGAGAAAAGGTGAGTCAGATAATATCTTTGATTGGATCAATTTCTGTTGGTGAAAGAGACAAGCTTTTGAGCTACCCAGAGTTCTTTGCCAGGTCACGATGCAGACGGAGAAGATACTTTGGATGACAGTGGGAACTCAGAACACTAACATCTGAACAGGCTTTTTCTTTGCATAAATGTTGTGGATAAAAACGTAGCAAATAAACCACATGAACTCTACAACCAAATAATGTACATAAGTATAACAAATAGTATATAAAATGTAATATCTGACTTTTTGGGACATAACTAACTTCTCCATGCATTTCAGTGAGACTCCTCTATTTAATAGAGAGGTAGGCAAACTTTTTTGCCTGAGGGCCACAGTGGGGAATAGAAATTGTATGGTGGGCCATGAATGGTTACAAAATTAGGGTTGGGGTGCAGGAAGGAGTGTGGGCTCTGGGATGGGGCTGGGGATAAGGAGGATGCTCTGGGCTGGGACCGAGGAGTTCAGAGGGTGGGAGATCAGGGCTGGGGCAGAGGTGTGGGAAGGGGTGCAGGTTCCAGCTTAGAGTGCAGGCTCTGGGGTGGAGGTGGGGATGAGAGGTTTGTGTTGCAGGAGGGTGCTACAGGCTGGGATGGAGGGGTTAGGAGAGCAGGAGGGGGATCAGGGCTGGGGCAGTGGGCTGGGGCGTGTGGAGAGGATCAGGGCTGGGGCAGGCTCCGAGCGGTGCCTACCTCGAGTGGCTCCCAGAAGCAGTGGCATGTCCCTTCTCTGGCTCCTATGTGCAGCCAGGCAGCTGTGCACGCTGCCCCATCCACAGGCACCGCCCCTGCAGCTCCCACTAGAGCGCATAGGAGCCAGAGCCGGGCCATGCTGCAGCTTCCAAGAGCTGCGTGGTGTGGAACCCAACTCAGCGCCCAGGCCAGAGTGTTGGAGCGGAGGCCAACCCGCATCACGCAGCCCCGACCCTGTGCCCCAGCCGGAGTGGGACCAAGCTACATGGTGTGGCCACCAACCCAGTGCCCCGGCCACAGCAGGGCCAAGACACATGGCGCAGCTCGCCGTAGTTTGCCCACCCCTGATTTAATATAATTTCAGCTAAACCTCTCTTTGTTTCACAACCACTGTTTCACAATTACTACTATCTTGGCCTCTACCATTGCCAATATCTTTCAATGTTTGTCACTAAGTGTCTCGTGCAACGACGAAGTGAAATGCTTATGAAATAATACTTTGAGACTGACAGTAATTACAAATGTCTCCACAGAACAAAGTTGAAAGTAAAAAAAGTTAAAATTTTAATTAATTTTAAAATCTCAACATCAGGATCTCACTGCTTGAGCTTCACAGACTCAACTGGTGTGGGTAACGGAAAGACATTAGGGACAAACCCTAAGCGAGATAACTTGTGATTACTATTTCGACTGCAGTAGTACCCACTATATGCTAAATCTTACCAAACTGAGAAAGGCATTCCCCTCACTCCATTCTGGATTTACTTTCAGACTGTAAACAATTTGAGGCAAAAATTGTCATTTACTATATGTTTGTACAGAACCTAGCACTATGAGGTCCTGACCTAGGCCAGACCTCTAAGAGACACCACAACATAAAGTAATAAATAATTCTAAAGGACTGATCAAAAGCAGTACAGTCTAATTCCAGATTAAGGTCAACAAGATACACCTATCTATTATTTACTAGTCATTTGTTTTGTAATTTACTGTCTTCTAACATGTATGTATGTAAGAACATAAGAACATGTGTGTGTATATATATATATACACACACACACACACACACACAAGTACACATACACATAATATTTTTGAGATAGTGTCAGCCAGTATATTTACTAGACTACTGTAGAATAATGCATATTGGTGTTGTCATTGCGATGACAATCCCAAGATATTACCAGTATTTCACAGTCTTAAATAGTTATTTTATTTGATTTTCAGTAAAACGGAGCTGAAGTGGTTTATATCTGATTTGTGGTTATTACTTACCTGTCTTGTATGCGATACTGCATATTCAAGTCATTGATTACAAATGGATTCCTGAGTTTTGCATAGGAAACTGCTTTGTCCAGTGGAAATCCTAAACAAGGTTTATTAAGGAATATATATTAACTTACTAGTGTCATGTTAAGTATTTGGGTTAAAAAAACCTTCAATTTCAATATTATACATATGACCTGAATGAGTAGAGGGTTTTTTTTTATGTTTTAATCAGTGTGATCTATAGCTGAATTGAGCTATGCATAAAAGTCAGCATAGCCTAGTAACCCAGTAAATCAAGTTAGACGATTAGAATAACTTTTCCTCTGGCTCCTTGCCCTTTCGTTCCAACCATTAGAAAACTGTGTTCTACATCTCTAGTCACTGAATACTTTGGTATTTTGCCAGTGTACAGAGGAGAGAGGTAGAGGGATGTGACTATCCAGAATGAATGTTTCTTACAGAGCAAGATTCCTCAATAGATGTACAAAAGTATTTCTTTAAGTGAGAATGGTCCTGTGCTTACTGGGGTGAGGTGAACAAGTACATTTGATAGCTTCATAAGTAAATGTTATTTGTCTGGTCAGCAATTAGATTTCAAATACCACAGCAGACTAAATGATTCCAAACATTTAATACAATAATATTTTAATGCTGTAATAGCTGAAATACTAAAAGCCGAGTTTAAAATTTTATAATTGTGATGTTAATTTTTTCCAAATGCCCAAAACAAAAAGCCCCTAGAGACTGCTAACTTGTAATTCGGCTAAATATTCAATTAAAAGAATAAAAAAAGAGGCTAAAATGAAGTTTAAAAGTGAGAGGTTCATGCTACTACTTGGAAAGCTTTACCTTTAGAATGAAAAGAAATGAGACAGTCACATAAAGGCCAGTTTTCTACAGGTTCATTCAAAATGACATCCTCTTCAAATATTACCACTGTGATGTACTTAAACATGGAGAGGCGTTCCAGAATTTCGTTCATTGGTTTGGACTTGGATTTCTTTGCCATGGAACATATCCCAACCACAATCAGCCTTTCTGGTGGCTAACACAAAAAATAAAGTTAATAAGCGTTAGTGGTGTTGGGTTTTTTTGTTTGTGGTGATAAGGTGAGTGATTAAGTATTCCCAGGGTACAATAAATGCTTAATTAGTCAATGAACAGGAACATTATATTCCAATCCAACATTTGTAGATATTACTTTTAAATTATCCTCTAGCAATTTGCAATATTAGATGTTCACAAAAAACAGTGTTTGACAATTTGCCTTACTATCGCCACATGAAGAATGACTTGACAAATTGTCAGCAGCACTAGCGTTGCAATATGTTCTGATGCACTACTGCACACTTATGAATATTGTTATAGGTGCTTTTCTCAGGCACAAATTTGAGATAATCAAAAACTGAGTTGTGAATGTCAAAAACAAATGAGATTATGCAGAAGAGTCCCCTGGAAATTAATGTAAATAATTTAGACATACCTAGAAGCCCCAAACCTCCTTTTATTTTATTACACACTATTGTTACAAATAAAGTAGGATTATTGTAACAGATTAGAAAAAACTCTCTCGAGTTTTTCTGTTTACTTTGTGCATTTTAAAACACCTCCTGTATAGCCACTTTCACAATCTCTCTTTATATTGGTTTCTCCTTTGAGTGGATCTTTCAAAGAGCAAAGGAGGAAAGCAAATTTTTTAGAGATAAGAAAATGTGACGATTTTAAGTGGATTTATTTAAATGTGCAGTGTACAACTTTTTCTTAATGTATACCACAAATATATCAAAAGCCAATACAGTCCAAGTTATCAAATGCTATTGGATGCTTAGTTTGCTTTTCTTAATTGATTTTAACTGTGCAGTCTTATGATGCATTAATGGTGTATTGCACTTAGCTTATAAGCAGACATGCTCACAATCGATGAAAGTGTAGTCTAGTGACCACTTCCTGGAAAAGTCAAGTTATGCATCTTCTAGTATTATTCTGAAGCAAAGGCTGAGCTGAGAACTGTAGTTTTAAGAAGAGTTATAGCATAATGATTTAGACAGACTGAAAAGCAAGAGCTACTATATCAGTCAAACTAAGATGTTACCAAATACACCAACTGTAACTCCAAGCTCAGAACCTTCTGAAAGACCATCTATGGCAGGTGTCGGCAACCTTTCAGAAGTGGTGTGCCGAGTCTTCATTTATTCACTCTAATTTAAGGTTTCATGTGCCAGTAATACATTTTAACATTTTTAGATGGTCTCTCTCTAAGTCTACAATATATAACTAAACTATTGTTGTATGTAAAGTAAATAAGGTTTTTAAAAAGTTTAAGAAGCTTCATGTAAAATTAAATTAAAATGCAGAGCCCCCCCAGACTGGTGGCCAGGACCCGGGCAGTGTGAGTGCCACTGAAAATCAGCTTGCGTGCCGCCTTCGGCACCCGTGCTATAAGTTGCCTACCTCGATCTATGGTATACTTTAAATAAAAAAATAAATTAAAAAAATACCAAACAAACTCTACTTCCTTGTATATTTCTAGAGACCAGTGTAAGAAACAATAGGATAGTGGAAAGGTGGCAGTCAATTACCGGAAAATGAGGAGTAATTGAGGGAATGAAAAAAATCTTGTTTTTCATTCACTACCCTACCATGATCATCATGAGTGACTATGCGATCACCCAAATATCAATTTTAGATCACTGCTTCAGAAGTTAAGTACAGTACAATGTAAATTAAATTGCAAGATTGCAGAGGCTAACTTGCTTACTAACTGAAACTTGCAGCACCAGAAAATTGCACATATGTGAACTCTGAAGCAACACACAAGGAAAAAAAATGTTCAGAATTTTTTTTAGAAGTTATTAGCATGTGACTTTCTTCATATTCATATTAAAGCGGAAACAAGGACCTTAATCAGTGATTTTCTAAATTGAAGAATTTTTATAAGTACATTTTTTCCTCTGGGTTAATATCTTGACTCACCAATAACAGTCATTAAGACCCAATCTTTTTAAAGTAATCTGCGTAGTTACTTGTATACTACACTGATGAAGGCCAAAGAAGAGTCCTGTAGCAGCAAGAGGAAGTAGCTACAAATATGCTAGTAGATATACTTATTCTAAGACCATAAAACTATGGTCCGCAGGCTGGATCTGGCCCCTCGGGGCTTTGGATCCAGCCCATGGAATTGTCCCCCATGGTGCCGTGGGCCCTGCGCCGCTCTCAGAAACAGCCGGCACCACGTCCCTCCGGACCCCGGGCAGGGGGCTCCGTGTGTTGCCGTTGCCTCCAGGCACCGCCCACCACAGCACCCATTGCCCAGGAATGGGGAACTGCGGCCAATGGGAGCTTCGGGGGAGGTACCTGGAGGCACGGCAAGGGCAGTGCACGTGGAGTCCTCCGACCTCCCCTCGCTCAGGGGCCACAGCACTTCCTGAAGCGCCTGGGGCTGGGGACAGGGCAGGTATGCAGGGAGCCTACCCTGGCTCCAGTGCGCACCACTGTCATCCCAGAGCCACTTTAGGTAAGCGACGCCGGGTTGGAGCCTGAACCCCTCCTGCTTCCCATCTCCTAGCTCTAAGCCTCCTGCCTGCACCTTGTACCACTCCTGCACCCTGCCTGCTCTGAGCCCCCTTGTACACCCTGCACGCCTCCTGCACCCCAACTCCTGTCCTGTGCCCCCTCCACAGTCTGCACCCCTGCCCTGAGCCCGCTCCTGCACCCCAACCCTTCCCTGAGCCCCCTCATGTACCCCACACCCCTCTCTTCCCCAATCCCTTGTCCTGAGCCCCTTCTTGCACACTGCACTCCCTCCCACATCCTGCACTCCCTCCCACACCCCAACGCCCTGCCCTAGCCCTGCATACAATTTCCCCACCCAGATGTGGCCCTCAGCCCAAAAAGTGTGCCCATCCCGCCATAAAGTCATGTTATTTTTATTGATGCCTTTATTTCTACATGTTGCACAAAGGACTCAGTCTTGCAAGATTCTGAGCTGCCTGGCTCCAATCAACCAAAGCACTAAAGCACATGCTTAACTCTGAATTTAGTAGACTACTTATGATTTAAGTTAAGCGTGTACTCAAAATATTTTGCTGTGGTGAGTCTAATGCACTCAGCAACTAAAAGAATCAAACTCCTAATGCATATTCTGAGAATAATATTTCTCAGCCTTTAGTATTTTAAAATAAGTTATGCCATTAACTATACCTTTGAAAAAAGATACTTTCCTACAGTACTTACAGAATCATACTCTTCATCCTCCTCTTCTGCATGGTCATAGAAATGATCAAAGTCAGCAGATCTGGATGAATCCAATAATTCATCTCCATCTTCACCGCCCACAAAGAATCTAGGAGGGTCACTCTCTGTTGCGCTAACCGACATCTTTACAAGCACTATCTATGTTGAAACTGCAGCCACTCCAATATCTGAGATACTGTGCATATTCTCAGTAGCCAGGGAACATTCAAATCCTTTGCAGTTTGTCACTTCTTGCAGTCACTTTTTACTGTGACAAAGTCAGCTGCCAAATGCACTTTAACTGCTATCATCAGTTCACTGAGTTGTTGCTCCAAAAGAAACAAAACCCCACAAGTTAATTTTCTCTGAGAGGGCAATCTTTTATCCTAAAGAAAAGAAAGAACAATTCCTGAAAAAAATTACATTTCATCGAACCATTTTTTTTATAGCACAATTTTCAAATTTATTACCAACTGGTACAAAATACACATACCCGGTCAAGAAGAAGTGCCAAAATAATTAAAAATCCCAAGACAAACTAAAAGTACCCTTAAATAAATGTGTATATTTTAAGGGGAAAAGGTTCCTTCTGAGACTGATTTACAGTTTAATCACCAATGGACATCAGTCATGAAACAAAGGAAATAATAGTCAAAAGCAAATTTATTTCCATCAGGAAGGGTGGCTGAAAAAGATGAAGTGCAGAAAATATTTTTTCCCTCTGCCTTTGTTAGAGAAGTGAATAAAATCCTCTTTAAAAGTTCAGAAATTTAACTCTCATTCTTGACTTCAGCTACTTTACTACACAGTCCTCTGATCACATTATGCAACTAACAAAGACAAAAAGAAAGATGTTTGACAATAATATTAGCCAAAAATTAAAGGGATTCACCATAACTAGAGATTTTAAAGCCAGTTAAGTTCTGCAAATAGACCTACCTTCAAAAAAATTCTGCAGTAGCAGAGAAACAACCATATTTCTACTTGACAGCATGACTTTTTTTCCAGGCCATTGAAAAAAAAAAAATTGCAAAATGAATGCTACTTCTACACTAAAGAGATAATACAAAGTTAAACATTTACAACGACTTTCATTTCAGTATTAAAGTAGTTTATAAATATAAAGACTCAATGATTTTATGACGAAGGCATATGTTATGCCCATTTAAGCAGAAATCTGAAGCACAGCAAAGTAACTTGGCCAAAACAGTTGTCTATAGAACTAAAGAGCCCTGATGATCAATCCCCTGTTGTAATCTGTAGCTTTTGGGATCCACACAGACAAAACAAAGAATCACAATTACTGTAAGGTAATCAACTGTTCTTTCTCTGAGTCTTGTGTGGATCCCTCTTATAGAGACTAGCTAGCACTTCCAAATTAATAGGAGGTGAGTACTAGGGAATCCTAACTACAGTTAACTAAGAATCGCTCACATCACCAAATCCAGGGTAAAATTTTTGATAAAGATGTGGGCTGAGTGCCAAAAGGCTGCTCTGCATATCTCAGATACACAAATATTCTAGGCATGTTAGAGGCAGTCTCAGCTGTAGTTGAATGGGCCTGAGTTCCTGACGGAAAGGACTTATCTGCCAGTTGGTAACAGACTGTAATGCACTGAACTGAACAATCTCTGGGATGAGTTGGCCTGATCTTGCACAACCTTCCCCAATGCCAAAAACAGGGTGATTTCTTGAATGGCTTTGTCCTGTCTAAATAATAAAGAAACAAACTCTGAAAACATATAAAGTACTTCCTCACAGGTTTCAGGGTGCTTTGGAGAAGAAAACAGGAGGTTGATGGTTTAAACAGTGGGGGGCGGGGGGACGACACAAAAAGCAAACATCCAGATGCCATCTCATCTGGGAATCTCACTAATACTCCTGGCTGAGCTGATGGCCACCAGGAAGACTTAAGAGTGAGATGGTGAAGAGAGCACTTGAATAAGAGTTCAAAGGGGAGGTGGCGATTGTCTATACAGCACTACTGCTGATAGGATGAAACTTCCTAAACCGTCCCTGTTATCTTAGAGGTCTTCTCCTGGGAGCAGGTGTATAGACATCCAGGGATCCCAGTGTAAGCCAAAAGCCTAATGGGAAGAAATTGTCTCAAGTAAAATTGTTCTCCATTTTGATTATTTTGCCTTATACTCCACTTTGCTAGCTTTGAATTAGTAAGAAGAAATTATTCGGAGTTTATTCTTTGCTGATTTGACACGGTTCCGCATGGGGAACTGTTAGATAAATTGGAAAAGATGGGGATGAATATGAAAGTTGTAAGGTGGATAAGGAACTGGTTAAAGGGGAGACTCCAGCGGATCGTACTGAAGGGTGAA
>NC_133774.1:66565171-66676496 GCF_003597395.2 Chelonoidis abingdonii | reverse complement strand
ACTTTATACAATCTGTTTTACAAAACCGGTTTATGTAAAATCAGAATAATCCCGTAGTGTAGATGTACCCTATATCTTGACAAGGAAAACTTCTTTTTTCCAATTCTGTTTGCCTGGGGAGAAGGTATTTTCTCCTATAAAAAAATGAACATATCTGGGAGACTAGGCCCTGGTCCACACGGGGTGGGGGGAAATTGATCTAAGTTACACAACTTCAGCTATGTGAGTCGACTGCTGCTGCTCACCCATCAATTCTGCCTGTGTCTCTCGCAGCTCTGGAGTACAGGAGTTGACGAGAGAGGGCTTAGGGGTTGATTTATTGCATCTAGTCTAGAAGTGATAAATCGATCCCTGCTGGATCCATCACTGCCCGTCAATCCGGCGAGTAGTGTAGACGTTACCCTAAAAGTCTCCTTCAGAAGCTGAGCATTGAGCTGAATAGGACCAAAAGCTTCTAGGAGAATTAGGTCCATGACAGAACCTAAGAACAGCAATGTGCATTGATTAAAACTGCTAGATTATGGTATACAAGACCAAAATCCAAACTAGTCAGGAACATGAACTAGAATTAAATAGTCCTCTTATGACTTCAAGTGGGGATATTTCTGTAAATATTTTTGTAAATGACTCAGTAATTTAGATTTTGCTTATTCCGTTAACATTTTGGTCCACAATGTGCCAAGAGTTACCAGTAAAGCAAGTAAAATTTATTATACTTTATTTGCAACATTTGATGTCTCAAAGACTTAGCATTAGACAGCTCAATACTAAATTGGTTTATAAAAGTGCTTATTGTTCCAGACCAAAACTGGGAACTTCAACAACAGAGACTACAGCATTATGTACAGTACTCAATATCTACTTTGTTTTGTTTCCCCCGCACCCATAGTAGATAGTGTAAGAGGCAGGAAGGCAGTTCAGTGCAGATTTTTAACTTTGGGTAACAGAAACTGAAAATCACATATGAAGTTTTAAAAACCAGTCAGCAGGTCTGAATTTGTTTCACTGATTATCCAGGGCCAGGGATGATCTCTAGCTCTATATTTGTATAGTGCCTAGCACAACAGGGCTCTGACCCTGATCTGAGTCTTAGAGCACTACCATTATATCAATGTTAAATAACAAGATTCATCAGCATTAACAAGGGATTCAAGATGAAATTAAATGACCCATTTTTGTCTTCTTTCCTTCACTTCAGGTGATTCTGTGCAACTGGAAAATCTTGAATAGAAACATACCACAAGACTGGGAGGAGCCTGATCACAGATAGCAGTTTCAAAAACGTATATAAAAGACTTGGTCATGAACAAAATACAGAGATCTGTTCTTTATTTTTTAAGCTGATATGAAACAGATGATTCTTCTGATTATGTGTCAGTATAGTACAACTTCATATCATAGGTTTTTATCTGTTTCACTCATCAAATATATTTGCACATGGTAATTCTGAATCATAACTAATGTGTTTTGTATTTGTATTTACAGGATCTGAAATAGAAAATGCAAACTTAAAAGACCCGTTTTGCTTCATAGATGGACTCTCCATCTGTTTTCAGTCTGGAACTGGAATTGCTATTGGTTGTGATGGACAATCCAATATACCTACAAAGCTGCGTAGGTTAATGTTAAAATTCTTGGAGCTTGCTTGGATCCAGCTCCTGCTTCCATTAATGTGTCTGGAAGTTTTTTCATTTACTTAAATTGGTGCAGGCCTGGAGTGTTGATTTTCATACCACAGCTTTTCAGGGCACAACTTCTTAAAGGAATGTAGGATTTTCAACTGCTGTTTAGTAGAGCACATGCAGTTGGGCAAAACATGGGCTTTTATTGAAAAGGATGAGCAATTGGCAAATGCGAACAAGCATTAAATGTAGCAATAATTTATTGCATAGTATGGCAATGTTATTATAACATGAAACCATCAGCTAAGGAAAGTAGGACAAACTACAAAAAAGAAAGCAATAGCATCTGTGGCCCGTCTTGGAAATGTAGATGTGGTAGCGTGTCTGCGCGTAGAAGATGGATGGGGGTATAAGGGCAGACTTAAAGTTGGTATTTGAATGGTAATATGATCCTAGATTCTCAGGACATCTAAAATTCAACTTTAGCAATCATTCTATTAACATTGATTTAAAGGGGAATGTATTCTCAACCTTAATGATATAATCACAAAGTTATGTGCCTTGCAATATATGAATACCCAGCAGATTTACTCACTTAGAAAGTTGGTTCATTTAACAGATTAGGCAGTAATTATATTACACCATTCACTACATGTGGGTTTTGGTTATATACAAATGTAATAGTTTTTATTTACTATGTATTTAAAAGGCTTTTATAATATGTATGCATATTTTGAATAATCTAGAAAAGTGATTTATATAACAAACACATTCCCCTCACAAGTACTTATGTCCCTGTTATGTTGTTGATATGCCTACAGGGTTTGGAAAGAGACTATGCTTAAAAAAATAAAATCTGATCCCCTAATATATATCAGTGATTCAGAAATAACTTGAAATTAATCAGTGTTGAAACTGCACCATATTTAGTGACAGATTGCAGCCAAAATGCAAATTAAAACCTTACTTTGACTGTCAGATATTACCTCCTCTTTAGTGGGACAAAGCCCGTTGTACAAAGCAAGTTAGAGCTTGTGGCCAGGATGGGAAAGAGGGCTGCCCTCAAGAGCACTGCAAATTTGCAGCTACGCCGGCTTGTGTGCAAGGTATTGATCTCCAGAGAAATCAGGAGTCATTCTTCCTTCTGGAGACTAACAATGAGAATCATACCAGTACATTGCTTCCAGGGATCAGTCTGAACCACATGCTGCTACGGAACAAAGCACAGACTGTTCTAAGGGATAAAGAAAGGAATAAGAGATATGAAAAATTAAAAGAAAACTAAGAATTAATAAAAGAGAGAGTCAAAAGTGAGGTTTTAATAAATGAGGTTAGAACTAAATAGGGGTCCTCATAAGCTGCAGATAGGATGGAAAATAGGGTGTTAGCTGGTAGCTAGCCAACATATCCTCCAACCTGTGGAATTGGAGCATGTTTTGTTTTCCCAGTAATTTTACATGTATATGCTAAGCTGTAGCATTTATCCACTGACCTGAGTAGAGTGCAATAGAGAGCTGCACTGCCCTCTGGAAAGGATCAGAGAGGGATTGTGCTTTGAGAGTCCCTATGCAGAGGGGCACTGGGCAAACTGCAGCAGGACGGTATAGCCTGCTCCGATCCAGTGGAACTGGCAGGGTCACAACCCAGCCTCTTCTCTGCCCCCTTTACGGCATTGTCTGCCTTGTGACAGGGAGTACACTGAAGAAGTCTCTGCACTTCCTTGAGCCCACAGTTAGGCTTCCAAGAGCCCAGCTGTGATGGCTCTTTCATGGGCACTCAGGAGTGCCAAAAGTGAGGGGAGACTCCTTGCATGTTCTCTCTCTCCCCACCCCCACCCCCCTGCATATAGGACCTTTATATCTGGCCCTATATAAAGAAGTGTCCTAAAAAAGATGGTATCATATATGTAGAGAGCTATGTCAAATAAAATGTATGTTATCAGACTGAACATACCCTTATGTGTACATGGAGCAGTGGCTCCAAAAAAAATGTCATCCATGCACAACATAGTCATAACTGTGGATGTAATTTTAGCTGTCTCAGAATCAGATTATTTTATTTAGGTTTTGTACACATGGTATGTAAACCAGGATATGCTTATACAATTTACAGGCATTACCACTCCAACTTTTGCCCAAACCATGAGCCTATGTACTACTAAGTATTCTTTGTTTTGCGTCATCTATCATTGCTATTCATGGCAGCAGAGACCACTGAAATCTGAAAAAGGGTAGATGAAACTGATTCATGCAGCCTCCACTGATTTGCAGGCCGAGGTTTGGGGAAAACTGAGGCATAAAGGTTTTCTGGCAACTTTACTCTGGTGTATTAACATATGGAAATGGAAGTTATTCTTGTCTTCTTTCTTTTGTTATTTAGATTTTTTATGATCAGTTATTGTACTATATTAACATCATGCCTCCCAAAACAGTGTCTTAGACACGAGACCAGTCTTCCTTTTGCTTTCTGATGTTGTCATGACATTGCTCCCTCTTATATTTTAGAATTCTACAGCAGGCAATCCTAGCTTCTTCCTTTTCAAACCTGATACTCTATTAGATTTATGTCCTACCTGATTCACCCATCCCTATTAATTATACCTCTAGGTGAAGCTGACAAAATTAACCTGATCTTTTTATTAATTATTATTTTTAATAATAGAAAAAATAGCTACATTTGCAAAATTAAAATCAATGGAGAATTTCACAAGAGGCAATACATTAGACCAGTAAATATGATTATGAAAAAGAGCCAAGGAATACTCAGTGGAACCTTGTGCTAGTCACACAGAAAGAAAGGGTTATGTCATGACAACTAAAGTGCATCAAGATTGGTTATGTCAGGGGCCCAGCCACTCTTTCCTTATCACATAGGGTATTCTTAACTGATATTTTGTCACGGCTTCCTCAAATCCCCCTTCTCTTTCCCTTAAATGTGACTTATGGCAGCTGCTATGTATCTTCCTATATCCATAATCAATATTATTTCCTGTAATAAAATAAATGGAACCAAATGTAGAGGCCTGTGGAAAGCCCACATCAGCAGAGTTAGACAGAAATATTTTACTAGGAGGCCAAGTCTGAAAATAAAACCCTCTCCAGGATTTCTTGCTTTATTCACAGCTTGAGTGACCTAAAAATAAAGTGTAGCACTGTGCAGTCATGGGCTATATTATTCCCTATACAGTTTTACTAAAACCTAGAACTAAACCAAGAAAAGAAACTGTCCACAGTTCAGTTTCCTGGAGCTGTCTGAGCCTTCTATCTCTTTTTACCCCTTCTCAGACATCTCATTTAGAGTCTACCTTAATTGGTCTGTTTAATTAATGTAATACTGTGGCCTCCTAAATGACTGTTTTAGTCAGGAGTCTCAATGTTTTTCCCTTCACACAAGACAAAAGGAGAATTTCCCATCACACCTACTCTTCAGGAGTTCTGCCTTCAGAAGATCTGTCTAACATCCAAATCAGGATTTAATACAAGTCTTCAAGAGCCCCTGGCAGCAGTAGCTGGTTAGGGTAGCCTGCAAAATCTCAGGAACATTTGTAAGGATGTGAGGATATGCCTTAGTGTAGAGGATGAGATGCATATGTCCAGGTACAGTTTTTTCCATCAAGATCTGGAGTGCTTCTTTACCAATTAAAGGGGTAGGAGGAAACCAAATTCGCAAGCCTTTGTTAAAAAATAAAATAGTTTTATAAAAAAATAGATACTGTCTCTGATTATTTTACGTAGTCATTTTTGCAGTTTAATTGACGCTGTGGTGCTATTGGCAGGTGTAAGTGTGTGTGAATTAATGTTCATAGGATTCTTTTTGACATAGTAGCCTGCCATCTTCAATTTACATGGTATAATGCTCATCAATCAATGTCAGGAATTGTATGTGCAGCAGCAGCACCTTCTGGAAGATTAGTTACCACATTTACTTACTGTACAGTTTATGATTTCTAGTCATTTTCCATTGTGAGTATACAGACTGTGTCACAAGGTAGTAATGACATTCTCAGTGGTATTAAAGAGCTGTGATTGAAGGATGCAAAACAGGGACCTTTACAGCAGATTTAGCCAAAGCAAAATCTTTCTCTTTATTTTATTTATTTTTTTTGCCAGAACTGGGGTGAAACCCAGAATCTTAATTGAGGAACAATGGATGAAAGCCACTAGAGGTTAAATTTTCCAAAATATTGGCAACTTCTCTTACACCAGTGTATGTTTGCACACATTTGTTTCTTTCAAATTTAGCCCTGAATGCTATTGCCTTTAAAGGAAAACATATGGCCTTTATTGCCTATCCCCCAAGACAACAAATCAGACTTCCTTTTGTCCTGTTGTGGCCTGACCCAATGCAAAGCTCACTTCTTGTACAGGGGAGGTGAGGAAAAGCATGGATGCAAGCTCAGTACCATTGCATTGTTTCCTTGTACTACCCGTCTGTCTTTTTGTCTATCTCCATCTATTGTCTCTTGTCTTATATTTAGACTGGAATTTGGGGAAGATACTGTCTTTTTGCTCTATGTTTGTATAGCCCCTAGCACAATGAGGTCCTGGTACATGACTTGGGCTTCTACATGGTTCAATAATACTTCTACTACTACCAATTAATAAGGCCTGATGCGGAAGGGAGGGGGGTAATTGGGAGGCCTTGTGGGTCACATATGCACTCAGCGAGCTGCAATTAATGCCACTACTCATATGCTTGGCAGCGCTCTTTCTGCAGGTGGTCAGTCTGCAGGAATTTACAAAATACAGGGCAAAGCACTGATTTTTGTAAAACAGAGACATTAAAGGACAATCTTGATTTTCAGGGACACATCATGATCCTAGTTAAGTTTCTTCTATAAACCCCTACCTAAATTATCTTACTTGGTTAGTCTATGCCAGAATTTCATGCTACATTTCTGTACTTTTTGTCTCAGAAACCAGCATGTAAAAAGCATCTCTGTAACACTGCTACTGTTTTATTCTTATTTAAGTTGGCTGCCACTAAAAAAGAGCCTGTGTGTTGCTGGATGTTTTCAGCTTCAGTTTTATATTTCTGAGCTCTGGCTCAACAATTTACAGAGGAAGCTTCTGGAAGCTGTTAAAGAAACAGGATTCATCTTTTTTTTAGATGGTTTGCCCCTCATTACAACCATTCTCTTCCATCTTAGTTGGTTTTTTTTCTGCACACCCGACTAACCCTATTTATTCAGCAACTTCTCTTTAAATTTATGCAGATTGGCTTCATTTAAAAAAAAAAACTTTTTTTTTTTAAACTTTGGATCAAGTGAAATAGCTTTGCTGAGATGGGACAGGAGGACACTTTCATGTTGGAAAAAGTCACAGTTGCTGGTGTATTTGTACATAAAGTATCCGCTCACTTCAGAAAAGAATTATTTTAGCCTCATGCAGTTAAAATATGCTTTACTGAGGGAAGGGTTTAGGAGTGACAGCCCAGTTTTCAGTGGCATTATGTGATGCCTCCTTTGAAGGCTACAGAACTCAAAAACAAGGAGTTAACAAATCTTCACAGGGGAAAACTTAGCACTTGGATTACAAGTCTACCTACATTTCTGCCTGTTAAAAAACTGTGTTCCTATGAAGTGGCACTCATCTGTTTTCCACCACAGACCTGCAAAACTGCTCCATGCAGGCAGAGTCCCATTCCTGCACAATGCTAAGTCTGTGCTTAGCAACTGCATTTTGGAAAGATTCTTAAGGGAACTCTTGCCCCAGCCAATACAGAGAATATGTAGAATACGCCACCTATGAAAGTTGGTCTTCTTGCACTCTTCTTTCAACAATGGCTCTCCTTCCTGAGGGTAATCAGTCCAGAACTTCAAAACTTCAGAGATATTACATACATGTTCTGTAAACTTCATAAACATTTAATACAGAATCAATCTTATTTTCAAATGTCAGTGTCTGAAATGGCACTCAGTGTGCTGTGGCAGTCATGTATCAATCCATTTACTTTCTGTTACGCAAATATGTTTATTACGTCTAGTTTGAAACAAGGTGTTACAAATGCAATATTTTAGGTGTTGCAAAATACATGGCAGACCTTGGCTTCACAGGAGGCAAGAACCATTTCAGCCTTGTAGAACACTAAAAATATAGAAAACACAAGCTATAGTTTTAGCAGTAGTACAGCACAAATGGCAAAAATATAGAACTTTTACATTTATTTAAATGTATTCCATAGAAGATGGGAAGAGAATGCCCAACAAGGAATTAAAATCATTTCACAATCCCAATTTCCAAACTAGATGGCTCAATTAGGTGACATAGGGTTGCCAATCCTCCTAGTTTTGCCAAGAGTCTCCTAGAATCGGGCTCTGTCTCCTGGAGGCTACTGAAGCCAAATTGGGAGACCTTAGGCACTAAAAGTCCAGTGGCGCAGCAGGGCTAAGGCAGGGTCCCTGCCTGCCCTGGTCCTGCGCCACTCCTGAAAGTGGCTGGCGCATACCTATGGTCCCTGAGGGGGCAGGGGTCTCCGTGCACTGCCCCTGGCCCAAGTGCTTATTCTGCAGCTCCCATTGTCTGGGAACTGCAGCCAATGGGAGCTGTCATGGCAGCGCTTGTGGGCCCGGGCAGCACACAGAGGCCCCTGGATGTGCCAATCGCTTCCAGTAGTGGCGCAAGCCAGGGCAGGCAGGGAGCCTGCCTTACCCCTGCTTCACTGCTGCCTGGTAGCTGCCTGAGGTTAGTGCCTCCTGGCTGGAGCCCACACATCCCACCCCATCTCATACCTCAGTCCCCTGCCCCAGGCTCAGTCCGGAGCCTGTTCCCACACTCCAAACCACTTGGCCTCAACCCAGAACCCGCATCCCCAGCCTGGTGAAAGTTAGTGAGGGTAGGGGAGAGCAAGTGATAGAGGGAATGGGGAAGGAGTTAGTGGGGTGGGGCCTTGGAGAAGAGGTGGGGCAGGGGTGGGGCATTGAGGAAGGGGCAGGAGGAGGGGCAAGGGTGTTTGGGTTTGTGTGATTAGACAGTTGGCAACCCTAAGGTGACAAGACATTTAATAGCACATTGACTTAGAGAAGATCACTCTGCAGCAAATGGAGATTACAGCCAATACCTGAATTCAGGTGGCTTGCTTTTATTTCATAACACAATCTGAGAGGTTACCTTATAGAAGCTCAGAGATTTACTCTGGCACTGCAAATATCAACTCCAGTACACACAGGCAGGACTGAATTTTCTGCTAGCCTCCCAGGTTAGATCAACAAGGTAACATACAAGACAGCAACTTAACACTAAGCTAAAGATACAGCACCATCTACTGGTGGAAGTGCTCTCTAATCATTACACGAGCAAATCGCCAGGAAGGGCCCAAGAGAAGAAGGAAAGAGAATTTGCTCTTTTTGAAAGGAGTTTAAGAACAGAGCCTTGTTAGAAACTAGAAGAAACATTTATAAGCCTACTGGGGTTGAACCAGTTAAATGTGTGTCTCTGCTTTCTGAGAAGACAGTTTGTCCTAAAATACATTTCTGTAGTTGGGGTGTAAACACAGAAAGGGGAATAACAAAGGTCTAACATTTTTAAACTATCTGAAGTGACTCCTTCCACCAGCTCTCTTAGTGCATGTTGATTTAGATAGTAAGCCCTCCATGGTAGGAATTTACTTCATTTTGACTTGTATGGTACTGAGCACATTGTTGTCATTTAACTGACAAAAATAATAACCATGTCTCTAATTTTTATAGTTATTTCCCAGAATTTACCAACTCTCATGTAAAACATGGGTTAGATTATTTAGATGCTGTCTCTTCTTCAGTTTTTACGAAGTCCTGGTCAGGATCACTGTAGTCACCTTTTCAGGACATGAAAAATGCTTGCATGTTAATAACAGCAACAAAAATATCACCTTTAAAAATTCATTTTTGGCACCACTGTCTCTCCTCTCTACCTCTTTATGACTGTTTGTGATCCATGCAAAAGCACATTCAGAGCAAGTGCATAATGTGTGATTTCACTCTGACTCTGACATTTCATTACAACAATTTCCTTGTATCTCTCTCCATTACAAGTGTATAGATCTCAGGCAACAGCTTCAAATAAAAATCAGGTCCCTATTCCTGATATATACAGAATAGATATTAAAGGTCAGTTAAAAAATGGATGCCTAAGGACGCTACAGATACAAAAACTGTTTGCAAAAGTGCAACCACAATTTTGCGTGGAAAGCAAGATATTTTTGCATGCAACCATTTATACATGAATGTGATTTCTTTGTATATGTACTTAACACAAGTAGAGTGGTAGGCGTATGTTTGCACATGGACATAGCCCTCTCCACCTTTTGAAATTTTATCTGGAAAGGATTAAATTGACAAAGGATTAAAGAAACCACTTGGCCACTTAAAATTGATACTGGAGATTTTATAATCAGGAGATAATGTAGCAGCAGAATTTTTCAAAAGTTGCTTTTGGTTTTATTTACAGAGTAACACAATACAGATCAACCTATGTGAGAGATCAGTTTACTAGTAATGAAAGAACTAGACCATGTAGAGATTAGAGAATTGGTTCTTAAGAGCTTAGATACACTTATTGAAGACAAAGCTCCATCCAGATGGCATGAATCCATGAGTCTTTAAGGACATAAACAAGAAAATAAGAAAAGCTTTAACTGATGTGTTTTTAAAAGTTCATTTGCTATAGGATTTATTTCAGAGGACTGGAAAATACAACGTATAACTCCATTATTTTAAAAAGACTCAAGAGAAAGACTAGGAAACCACAAAAGAGTTACTTAAAAATTTGTTGTGAAGAAAGCTTTGGACACTATCTCAAAGGACATAGAGAAGGGTGAGGAAGGGAACACCTGTAAAAAAGAATGCAGAGCACTCAGACTTAAATTTGCTGCTGTACTTTGAATATAATACAATACTTGTAAAGCATTTGGGGATTCAGTGTGTGTGAAAGACTATTCAAAATAAAATTGGTTTGTATTATAATACTGCTATGACAAATATAGAAAAATGAGTGTATGTTATATAGTTAGTGTTTGATTCCCTCCTCCTCCCAGATTTGCAGAAAAGGGCATCCTTACACTGGGAGTTCCCCCTTCCTATGTGGAAGAAGGGTCATTTCCCTCGACCCTCTGCAACCTCAGCTGGTTTTGCAGCTGGTCCTAAAGCTCACCAAATCTTCCACACAGGAATCAGTTCACCAATTCTGGGGCATGGAAGAAAATATGGAATTGAATGGAAAATAGTACAAAACCCATCTATTCAAATAAATGATCAGAGAGGAGTCAGGTGAATGAGACATGAGGTAGGATATGATTTGCTGTTTTCTTGCTGAATGACTACATTTTTGTGTGTATTGGCTGCAATATACTGCTTTTATGCTCTTGTTTTAATTTTATTGCCATGTTCTTAAGGTGTTCTAATATGGAGGAGGAAAAGACTGAGGAATACTGTGAAAAAGGTGATATGTTTTCATCTACTATTTGAGTCACTTCCAGGTTGTGTAGCTTGACTAGGAACTGCAGAGGAGAAAGCAGAAATAGTCTTTCAACTGGAAATTTTTCTAAACTTGCAATTTAGTACTGCACAGGGAGGTTGTTGTTCGAATTGTGATATCAGAAGAAATGGCATGATAAGCAACTTTATATATGTTGTGTTTCATGGAATATGCATAGAGAAGTTAGATAAAACACTCTTTCTGGAAGGTTGCTATGTAACTCTTCTTTATTTCCTAGTATTCAGAACACATAAGAACCCCAAACCAGAGACAGACAAAGCAAGCTGCTCCCTAAAGCAGTCATAACTTAGCCACCTTACATTAGGCTGTTTGTCTGCTGAACTCACTCTAGTTGCACCCCTTCCCTACAGAGCCCCTCAGCCAGCAAGCAGGATCAGGAACCCTCACCCCTACTCTTAAAGTGATAGTTTACAATTCCAATACAGTCCTCAATACACCACAACGTACACCAGAAGCAAATGGATCTTATGTAAGATAGATGTAAAGATGTGAGAACATAAATAACTCAGACAATGCTAGATATAGACTCACCTTACTTAACAGTAGTGCATGTCTTCACCTACCCACAGCATTTCTTCCTATTTTAGAGAATTTGGGTAATTGTTTAGGCCATGTCTGTTTGTTGTTATCTAGAATGGTGACATAATGGGGTCTGATTGACTGGATCTTTAGGTAATACTTCTACTGTAGCCACAGGAATAATGCCAAACATCAGTCAAGATAAATGCAAAAGAAAGAACCTATTATATATTTCCATCATATCTCTAAGTTTGTTCTGCATGGAGGCAACTAGCTATCATAGCTACTCTTGTATAAGCCTATAGAATTGTGCCAAAGTCATCAAGATCACTTTTGTTGGCTGGCTTACTCTCCAGCTCACTCCTCTTCTCTGTCCCCCATATCTGCTCCTTTCATCTTCCCTTCTTGCTCCTCCTTTAGTCCTTCACGCTCCTCATCCACTCTCTCAGAAACAAAGTCCTTGTCTTCTTCCGAGGTTCTGCCACAACCTGATGTGACTTCCACTGAATCAGAACTAAGCAGACATTTGGATATAGGCCCAGACTGGCTCAGTAGATTCTCCATATGGAGGTAGTGTGACCAGGCTGTCTATTCAATTCATTAAAATTCAAAATGATTTGGACAAACTGGATAAATGGTCTGAAGTAAATAGGATGAAATACAATAAGGACAAATGCAAAGTACTCCACTTAGGAAGGAACAATCAGTTGCACACATACAAAATGGGAAATGACTGCCTAGGAAGGAGTGATGCAGAAAGGGACCTGGGGGACATAGTGGACCACAAGTTAAATGAGTCAACAGTGTTACACTGTTGCAAAAAAGTGAACATTGTTCTGGGATGTATTAGCAGGAGTGTTGTAAGCAAGACACAAGAAGTAATTTTTGCACTCTACTCCGTGCTGATTAGGCCTCAGCTGGAGTATTGTGTCCAATTCTGGAAACAAGTAGGTAAGCACTCTGCTTATGAAATCCAGGATTACCAAAACTATCCCCAGCAGTATGATAGCTTCTGTTCTCTTTGACATTCCTAACAAACTTAGGTAAGGTTGTGAAAAAGTGCAGGATTTTTTGCCCACCATTTCTCCAGGAGCTCCACTGACAGCAACCCACCCAAAAAAAAATGGCTTCCACAAATGAAAGTGTGTCAGTACAAAGACAAGTTAATGGCTAAATAGTAACTCTTCTATCTTGTCCTCTCCAACCAGGGAAGGGTAACGTATATATATTATATATAAATACATTGAACAACACAAAATGATAGAGTAAGATATCCATTTAACAAGACAAACAAGACTAGAAAATACTGATGTGATCTGAGGCCACGCTAAGCTCAAGAGTAGTGAGAACACAAGATAGATGTATGCCACTTTTTCAGTTCTCTGGATTCTGTGGTCAGCCAGCAACTGATCTGGCTCCTGGTATAAACTAGAGCAGACCTGAGAGCTACTGTAAATTATGCTTGGCTGAAAAGGACCCCCAAACCAGTTCTAGCAGACAAGAATGGCTGAAATGTGAAGGTGCTCTGCCCAGATCCCTATACCCTATCCATGCCTCAAACACACCCTTATTCTGGAGACTGCAAGGGGCATCAAGGGAATCCCCCTGCATCAAGGGAAGTCTCAAATGGCTAGTTTAGCAAGCTTTACACCCTTTATGGTGGTGGAGCCCATGTAAAAGACTCACCCTGGAACCCAGAATTGGGGTCAATCTTAGTGAAATGAGGTAATGTTTCCATTACTGAAGGAACATTAACTTTTGCAATTCCTGTCTGTGCTATTATTTTAGAGACCAATGCAATAATTCTACACTAAGGTCACCTTAACCGATGTGTTTCAGAGACAAAGGATGGTCTTGTGGTTAAGGCACTGGACTTGACACAGAAGTGCCTTATTCAATTCCTAGATCTGCCATGACTTCCACTGTGATCTTGAGCAACCTTTAATTTCTGTCTTGGCTCCTCATTTGTAAAACTGTGACATAATATACCGTCTCTCCTGCTTTGTTTGTCTTGTCTCTTTAGACAGTAAGTACTTCAGGGTAAAGATGATCTCTTACTATGTGTTGTATAGCATCTAGCAAGGTGGTTTGATTTTGCTTGGGGCCTCCAAGTGTTACCATGGCATATTTAAATAAATACATATATTAATAAAATAATAAGAATTACGCAGCCTTCCACCTTACAGAGAAGTACATTTTTTATAACGGTAACTGAAACAGAGCTTAAATAAAGATCAACTTAAATACAATAGGTCTACAATGGTCAGCAATTGATATAACCCAGAATACTGGATAGGTGAATTTTTATCAATTCAAATAAATCAATAAAACTAAATCATATTTTTTAAACAATGGGTTGGTCTTTATCAGCTTACAGAATGCCATAGGTCAGCTTTTTATAACATTTAAAATATATTGGACTATCCCCAAAATGGTAATAATTCCTGTAGGGCTGATGGGTGCTAGCTGTGATTCTTGCTGCATATTACCAACTGATGTAGAAGGGAATTTCTCCTTCACACTTGTCTTATTTGCAGTAAGAAAGTTTTGGGTGTGACCGCTTTATGTACTCATAGGATTTTTCCTTAGCTTGGCATCTGTGCTTTTTTCCAGTGGAATACTGGGCCCAATTTCACATGCAGGTTGGATTCCAGGAACATGCCTAGTTTGACTACCCGAATGGTTTACTTACCACTATGGAGTGGGAGGCAGTTCCATATGTAGAATATCTACGAACAATAATATAATATGAAAAGCACTATGCTGTAACAGTTATCCAAGTTGCTGCCTCACATTATAGAATGCGTTTGGACTCAGCCATGTGAAACAAATTTTTAAAATGCCAAATGTGTGCTACAGAATAGTCCCTTGAGGCAGAAGGAGTGACATTTGTGCTGCTTTGCTGGTATCATCAGCCTAGGAAGGAGAATATATTTGGCATCACATTTAGTCTGATAAGCATGATGATAATAAGATAAAATTTCCTTAACCATTGGCAGCATATATTTACTACTACAACCCCATCAGGGCTGTCAGGTTGCATAAAAAAGGCAGTAACAGAAAACGGTTGAAGGGAGTAGGTTATGTAACAAGATCAAGCCAATGAAAGTCTGGCATCCAACGGTAATTCTTCTAACAGTGCACACTGTCTTCTTAGCCACAGAATTCTTTCTTCCCCTCATTCACGAACATATACTGTATCACATGCTGCTGCTGAAAGAGCCACCTGCATATAAGGACAAAAACTAGGCATAGCGGACTGAATGCCAAGGAACACAGAGGCTTTCTTGTAAATAGCAAAAATTCATAGCTAAAGTTGATGATTTTGGTTCCTGACATTCATAAAAACCTACAATACAGTAACTCTCATCCTGACAAATATGAATAACTGATTTTTAAAACAGTTTGAGAAAATGATTCAAATGCAGAAGGCATCAGAAGTTAACGAAGCAGGAAACTCTTAAGTGTAAATTGGTAGGTTTTTCCATTGCTTTAGTTTTGTAATTTGATATGATTAAGGTTAATATATGGGCACCTGCCAGGACTGCATCTTTCCATTTTCAACCACCTTTTTCTGGGTTTAATAACTTGGCAATAAAAATTCTCTGCAAGCAGAAACTTGGTCTTGATGCTCAGAAGAATATTTTCTTTATACGTTTTTAAGACAAGGGCACTAGATAATGCAGTGGATTAATATCCTGACCTTTCACCTCTGGAAACTTTCAGTCCAAAGCGCTTTCACAGTGATTTTTCCATCCAAAGATATAAAAGTATTTCACAAACATAAGGCCAAAATTTTCAAAAGCTTGTCTGGACTCAAACAGTCATTTGGATAGACTTCTATGGGGGCAAGAAGGGGATGACCATCCTGAGGATCTTCAAATGGAGTAGCGTGGTGTGTCTGGGTTGCCATAATATGCTTGGGCTTGAATGCTCTGAGCTGCTAAGTTGGTGCTATGGTCTGGTTGACAGACATTTAAAGTTGTTTTTCAGGCCTGTGGTGGAGGTGGGGCAAACAGGCAGGTCCTGCTGCCCTCAAGTCTAGTAGTAACTGAGGCATAGCAAAGCTAGGAAGCATAAATGAAGCTGGTTAGCCAGCAGCCC
The DNA here is from genome assembly GCF_003597395.2 of Chelonoidis abingdonii. Classification (NCBI taxonomy): domain Eukaryota; kingdom Metazoa; phylum Chordata; order Testudines; family Testudinidae; genus Chelonoidis; species Chelonoidis abingdonii. The sequence goes on along the minus strand of NC_133774.1, from coordinate 66,660,778 downwards.
TCTATTGGCTTCTCTACATGTTATTCATGCTTCAGAATAAGCTGGGATAGGGAGCCATCCACTAGGGTGAGCAGATGTCCCGATATTTGGGGCTTTTTCTTATACAGGCTCCTATTACACCCCTGCCCCATCCCGATTTTTCACACATGCTATCTGGTCAGCCTACCATCCACCCACATCTGTTTATCTTTCCTCCAATTCTGCTTCTGGCTGAAGTTTTAGGATTGCAAAGCCTTCAAAAATTCATTGTTTCAACATGGCCCCTGGTTCAAGTTTGTCTCTGTTTTCTCTAACAGTTGGTGGCCCTCCTCTTTTGGTGTGTAATGGCAGAGGATGTTATCTTCTTGAAGAGCTCCAGTGACTACTTCAAAGAGTGTTTGACATGCTGGCCAGGCATTTGCTTGTTGTTAGGGGCAGATTCAGAACTGTGCTGTCTAGCTGTGTGTCATTCTGATATTCCTCTTTAACACGAGGTGCCTGGAGGAAGAGAGCTTTGGCATGAGGACCTTCCCTGTCTTGCTACTCATTCCCCATTGCCTATCCCCCCCAAAAAAAGAATTGGAATGTGCTGTTTGGGATAGCTCCATGTACAGAAAAGCTGAGGTGCTGAGACTTTTCAGCTGTAGGAACAAGCATCTCTGGCAAGACTTTTTGAGAATATGTATTTAAAAAATAACTGTGTGGCATCATTCTGGATACAGGTGCCTACAACAATAAGGCAAACTCTGAGAAATGTAGTAATTCACCATAGCACATGAGCAGAATTCATTAGCTTCACTTCTCCTTATTAGAGGTTTCTTTCATGGCAGTTGCCATTGGGGTCATTGGCATGCCACACTGGGCCAAAGGCAACTCATGAGAAGGGTGCTATATTGCTTGTCACTAGAAGGAAGTATGAGTGTGTAGGTGTATGTGTGAGAGAGAGAGATAGTGAAAGGGGATGAATGCATGGTCAGCATAGCATGGAATTGTACAAGAGTAGCCTCTGGATGGTAGCTGAGAAGCCAGCAACGGCCTCCATCCCCATACACATGTATACATAAAAAATGGGACATTTTTGAAAAACATGGACTGTCCGCGTGTTGTGAAAATGTTCCCTTGTTTTATGAAGACAAAATTCAAAACCTGGGAGGTATTTTTGAAAATGTGTCTGTAATTGATTACACTTCACAACACTGCTTGAAGGCAGATCTAGTAAGTAATATTATCTCCAGTTTACAGCTGATACAGAGGCACAGGGTGGTTTAAATGACTCAGTGAAACAGTGTGAGAGCTTGTGATTACAGCTGAGGACTCTGATGCCTAGTGTTAATGTTAGTCACAATTCCAACCCCTTTCTCAGACCAAACCTGAAAATACATTTGGTCATTTTAATGTAGTACCTAATGCAGACTTGCCAATGAAACAAAACTACCAACACATGTCTGACTGGAAGTAGATTGGATCTAGCACAAACTAGATCTAGTCAGAAAATTTTAATCAAAACAGTTTTCCTTTGGAAAATGCTGTTTTGACTAAACTGAATGAATCTGGACAATTTTTTTTTCAAAATCTTGAAATTTTTCATGGGATAGAAAATGTATTTTCCAGCCAGCTCTGGAAGCAGCCAGCAGTGAGTGCAGCTCATGAGTAAGATGCATTGACATAGTGGTGTGGACTTGGGGGATAACTGCAGACATGAGCTGGCCAAAGAGGAAGACTCCAGCTAGTAAAAGCAAAAGCAGCCAAAGCAGGGATCTGGGGACATTCAGAGAACTTTCTGCAGTCATGACTGATATTCTCTGCCCTGTGCTGATTAGCTGTTTGCTCCAACTCTCCAGCTCCTTCCCCCCTATCTCAGCTTCATTCCACATATGCCCTTCTTACCTACTGTCCTTTACCCTGTCCCCTCTCTCTTCCCTTTTCTAAACCCACTCAGAACAAAACGAACAAACAAAAAAACCCCATGGATTTAACATGCCATTTGCTGCCATCCCATTGTTCAGTCTGCTTTTGTGTATTAACCTTTCCTTCACCCTCTGTCTGTTTTGGCTATTTAGATTGTAAGCTGTTGAGACAGGGACCATTTACTACTCTGTGTTTGTACAGTGCCTAGCACAATAGGGGTCCTTTCTTGGTTGGCCTTTGGGTCTACCATAATAAACATGATGATAGTAATAGGTGAAAATATCTGTTGAGCACTTGCATTAAGCCAGCTTCATCCAGCTGTATCACCGCCTGACCTTAATAAATATAACAATGAAAAGGATGAGAATGTTTGGAAATCAATTCACTTGATAATTTGTAAATTAGAAGAGTGTGAAAAAGAATACTAGTTACACTGGTTTCAGATACCGTTCCCATCACAAATAAACATTTTTTAAAACATAAAATTCTTCAGATCTTTACTACTTAATAGATGGACATGAATCAACCCTTTTATGACTGAGTCCCAAAAATACTTAGGCATGTGAAGATGAATGATGAAGTTAAGCACACATCTAAGTTTTTGCAAGGCAAAAGTGTTAGTAGTTAACATTTTAAATTGAATACTACATTTGAACCTTTACATAAATGTTGCAGCTGGCTATTGTGCATGTACAGCAAAATTTATTCATATTTTTTAGCATCCATATCCCTGTTAGCCTCATAATGACTTCATATTATAGACTGATTATGTCACAGTAGACAGCTAATACAATAAAGGTTTTTAATTATCTGCCTATTTAAGGCCAAATTTTGCTCTTTGTTACAGGAGTGTAACTCTAGACTAACTTTATTTACTTCAATGATCTTTGAGCATTAATTTTCAAAATCTTTTGTAAAAATAGGGGTCATCTCCATAAGTGTGAATGGTCTCTATGGAAGCCATGTTAATGATGAAGGAGCACAAGGCTGATGATGCAGACAGAGTAGCACAGAGAAGAATTTTCAGACCCCAATTCTAGGATGAGTTCTGGCTACTTTACAGTGCTCCAGTAACAAATACAGGGCCAGAACCCTGGTGGATTCCCCCTAGCCAAGAAGTTTTGGTGGAACATAATGAATACTAGGTGGCAAAAGGACAGTGTAGGTGGGCCTATGCAATCCTCCCTTCACAGATTCCAGCATAGTAGCATACTAAGATCATAAGGGGCATATCAGAATGTAAGCAATGTGCCCAGAGTGCTCTCGCTGGTCTGCATTGCTAGCAACCCTTAGACAGCTGTTCTACAGACTGCTCTAACTCAAGTAGGAGGCCAGGCATTCCTCCATTTGCCTCCCCAGAATTCCTGCCCCCATGCTCAGAGGGGCAGCTCAGAAAATGGCCTGTCACTCCTTCTTACTCATTTGCTCTGTTTTGCCTAGACTTTGATGAACAGATAACGCGTGTCACACCTTGTTAGTGTACACACTATTCTATTACTGGTATGATACTCAGGCAGAACTAAAAGAGGCTTGCCAACTATAACTGATTTTTTTTAAAGTTAAACAGTTTTGTTTATTGTTTTTATGTTTTAATGAAATATAGGAGTAAGATGCTCTATGCTAAGTAAGACAGAAGCAAATTTAGATGCCAAGTATGTGGCATCCCCACAGACTCAGTGGCATTATGCCCACAGACTTAACATTCCATTTATCCAGCTAACTTTATCACAGGAGAAAAATAAAGAACATATGCATTTTTGTAGACTTCTCCGTTGAAACTTCATGCAAAAGAGCTAGACTTACAGTGAATGGGGAAAAAAAAATTAAACAGGAAACACAAATGTGATTCTTTGGCTTCAAACCAAAGCCATATAAGAGCTAAGAACAGTTTGAGAATCAGTTTCACGCTAGTAGCGAAATACTAAAAAGCATGTGATACTTTATAAACTATTTGCTAGAGAAGGGTGAAAATTTTTCATCAGAATTATTTCCCAATGAAAAATACCCTTTTTGCATAACCAAAAACGTTTAGTTTCGCTGAAAAATTTTGATTTTCAGTTGAGAAAAATCAGAATGATAGCTCCTCAGCGGCTTACCTGGAAGACTCTCATCAATGTCACTATCCACCAGAGAAAATGACAAAAGCTTTCCTAGAGGCTGCCAAGGCTGCTTGGCCTCTTTACCATCCCCCTCAGCCTCTTTGGCCCTGGAGCCGAGGAGCTGGGTCAAGGCTGAGCAGTGGGGCTCTTTGTCTCTCCAGAAGGTGGGATAGAACTACCTTGTTAATTTCACAAGTGAAATGGAATTTTTCTTGAAAATCCTTCCTATGAAAACTTCTGCAGTTTTAACATTTCAACCATATTTGGGACAATTTTTTTTTCAAAAGTTACAATTTCACAGAAGTTATTTCCATTTTCTGGCCAGCTCTACTATTTACTGTACAAATACTTCTCACATTATACTTGCTCAACTTTCTTTGAGGCTCTCAAAATGCTTATACATCCGTGATTTAGGCCTCAGCTACCCTATCAGATAGGTATTGTTATTCCTGTTTAAAAATATTGAAACTGAGGTACACAGAGTGATTAAGTTAATTGCCCAATATCACACAGTGGTTAAGTGGTACAGCTGGAGTTAAAACCCAGCTCCCCTAACTCTCTCACCAAGACACCTGAGCTGGAACTGATTACTTGGTTCTGGTTTGTGAAGTTCTGGTCAGAACTGCAGTACGGCAATCTTTAATATTGTGTGGCTTACCTAGTGTTTGTTAGAATTTTGAGTTGACTGCTCTGTTTCCCGTGAAGGGAAATCAGCATTAGGAGCTGATTGTCCTCTCAGTCAATGCACACAGAAAGAAGCCAAATAAGACTCATCTGGAGTGTGGAAATAGTTACTCTTTCACAGAATCCCCTGGAAGCCAGGTGCCCTGCAGGGAGAGGACTCTGAGTTGTGGAGGGGTGAGGCCACAGGGATAGCAGCTGTCCTGAGGCAGCATCCCCCTTCATGACCCTGCAGGAGCTGTGACACCTAAGTTAATGATGATCCTTGTCTCTCCTTTTTTTAGCAAACTGCAGTGAAGGGGTTTTGAAGACAAGTGTGTGTGTGTGTGTGTGTGTGAAGCATGGCTTTTGAGGGACCATTCTTCCATGGGAGAAAGGGAGTGTCTCAAAGAGTTCTGCAGATATGGCCCAAGATATGAGTGTGTCCCACCACATGAATAGTTCTAGGAATGCGTACAGGTTTGGCGAGCCCGATCACTCAAACAAATGCTCTCACCTGATGCAGTGACTTTGCAAGTGTAAACTGTAGCTAATTCCAGAATAGAGGAAGACAGCCCTAGTTTTTCTTCCTTCCTTGTGGCATGTCTGTTAAAAACTAGTTGAAATGAAGACTAACTGACAACACTCTGTTTTGCAAGCCAAACAGAAAGGGAAGTTACTCAAAACTGTAGTATTTCTGTGGAAAGACTCTTAAGATGTTGTGAGGCAAAACCTGATGTGTTGAAGCCTCTGAAGCAACAGAAATGATTGCACAACAAAAACCTAAGAAACAATATTTCATCTCTTTTTGTGTGGTCCTTGATTAATGCAGCATAATTGCTTATTCAGTGTACCATTACATTAGTGACATTCTCAAGGGCTCTAGAATGAGGAAACCAGCAGATGGCAAGAAGATGCTCACCTGCTCTTTAGAATCATCTTAAGACATTGTAAGGAAGTGAGATAGTGATTAAGTGAACTTACCTCAGGTAAAATAGTAAGGGCCTAAGTGTATTTAATCATGTATTTAATGGATATAGCTAGCACTATATAAGCAAGAGCATAACCAGTGCAACTAATACAATGGTTGGCCTTTGAATAACCCTTTTGGGTAAGGAGTGCAAATAAAGCCATTTGGCTTTGGCTCACTAAGTATCCAGTTATTCAATTCTGGAAATGTCCTTGGTTGTGGGTGAGGATGAAGTTAATGAGAAGTTATGATGAACATGCCAGATATAATTAGGATAAACAAGGAAAATCCCCAAAGTCCCTGTCAAATATTAAGATTGATATTTCTGTTATTGTTAATAAACAAGTTATATAAACTGGTATGTAACACAGAATCTTATATTTGGTCAGAACTGTTATTAATTATTATTATGTAACAAATCAAAAGAAAGGGATATTTATAAAAAGCAAGGTGTCATTTTGGGTATAAAAAACTCAAGTCATTGCCTTTGTTTATGAACAGCCTTTGGCCTGACATATCACAATTGATCACCAGGGTATGGTCCTTGTATCTATGTTGAAATAAATCTGTTCCTTGGATTTCAACTCTGGAGTTAGAAATGGTTTTTGTCTGCTACAGCAGCCAGTGGTTGTCTGCTTTGCTAGGTTAATAAGGTACCCTGTGGGCCTGTAGGTGGGCCTGAAAACATCCTTACAGGTGTATTATGCTATTTCTACAGGGGTTCTCCTTTAGGCAGATATAGTTAATTTGTATCAGAGGAGTAGCCGTATTAGTCTGTATCCACAGAAAAAATGAGGAGTCTGGTGGCACCTTAAAGACTAACAGATTTATTTGGGCATAAGCTTTCGTGGGTAAAAACCCCCACTTCTTCAGTTGCATGGAGACTGAAGAAGTGCATCCATGCATCTGAGGAAGTGGGTTTTTACCCATGAGAGCTTATAGTTAATTTGCTAATTTATAGAAGTTTGTTAATCCTTTTCTGACACTTGCTTTGGAGTCCTAACGGCTGTATTACTCAAGTGAATTATTCTTCCTCTTTTCACTCTGAGAATAAAACAAGCAAGGTGACCAAAAGGCAAAAATAATCTTGTGCCATGTCATAACTTCTAATATAACCAAGTGTTTATTCATAGACCTCATTTTCAGTCTGAAGCAAATGCATCCATCATAATTGCTAGGTTTGTTTGCTAAAAAAGAATTCTAAAGTTCAGAATAAACCTTCTAGTAGAGCATTAGAAATGGATCTGCCAGATAATTCATCAGCAGTGACTATGTTTTTTAAAATATTACATATAATTACATTTAAATAATCTTTATTCCAAGGACATCCAGATTGCAAAGTCAAGCACTCAAAAGTTAGGGCCTGTCAGAATTAAGGTTGCTTGTGTAAACTTAATTCCATTCTCTTATACATGTGCATTATGATACATAGGGTATGTCTACACGCCGGGATTATTCCAATTTTACATAAACTGTTTTTTTAAAACAGATTGTATAAAGTCGAATGCACGCGGCCACACTAAGCACATTAATTCGGCGGTGTGCGTCCATGGTCCGAGGCTAGAGTCGATTTCCAGAGCATTGCACTGTGGGTAGCTATCCCATAGTTATCCCATAGTTCCCGCAGTCTCCCCTGCCCATTGGAATTATCGGCTGAGATCACAATGCATGATGGAGCAAAAGCAGTGTCATGGATGATTCTGGGTAAATGTTGTCACTCATTCGTTCCTCCGTGAAAGCAATGGCAGACAATCATTTCACGCCCTTTTTCTCTGGATTGCCCTGGCAGGCGCCATAGCATGGTAACCATGGAACCCGTTTAGCCTTTTTTCACTGTCACCGTATGTGTACTGGATGCTGCTGACAGATGCGGTACTGCATTGCTACACAGCAGCATTCATTTCCTTTGCAAGGTAGCAGAGACAGTTACCAGCCCTATTACACCGTCTGCTGCTTTGGAAATTGGCGATGACGGTCACCAGTCATATTGTACTGTCTGCTCCTGGCTGGCCTTGCTGAGGTTGGCCAGGGGTGCATGGACAAAAATGGGAATGACTTCCCAGGTCATTCCCTTCTTTATGTTTTATCTAAAAATAAAGTCAGTCCTGCCTAGAATATGGAGCAAGTCTACTAGAGAACCAGCGAGCACAGCCGCTCCAGGTCAGAGTCCCAGATATCCCGCAGAAATGATGAGCTACATGCCATTCTAGGGGGGAGAGGGGCGGCAAATTGATGAAATATTCCCTGAACCACTGGCGACAATGTTTTTGACACTTCAGGCATTGGGAGCTCAGACAAAAATGCAAATACTTTTCGGATACTGCAGGAATTGTGAGATAGCTTGAGTCCTCAGTCTCCCCTCCCTCCTTCCATGAGCGTCCATTTGATTCTTTGGCTTTTCGTTACGCTTGTCACACAGTACTGTGTTGAGTCCCTGCTGTGGCCTCTATCTGGAGATTTTTTCAAATTCTTTGGCATTTCGTCTTCTGTAATGGAGCTCTGATAGAACAGATTTGTCTCTCCATACAGCGACCAGATCCAGTATCTCCCGTATGGTCCATGCTGGAGCTCTTTTGAATTTGGGACTGCATGGCCACCTATGCTGATCAGCGTTTCACGCTGGACAAGCAGGAAATGAAAGTAAAAAGTTCGCGGGGCTTTTCCTGTCTACCTGGCCAGTGCATCCGTGTTCAGATTGCTTTCCAGAGCGGTCACAATGGTGCACTGTGGGATATCTCCCCGAGGCTAATACCGTCGAATTGTGGCCACACTAACCCTAATTCAATGTGGCAATACCGATTTCAGCGTTACTCCCCTGGTCGGGGAGGAGTACAGAAATCGGTTTTAAGAGCCCTTTATATCGATATAAAGGGCTTCGTTGTGTGGACAGGTGCAGGGTTAAATCGGTTTTACACTGCTAAATTTGGTATAAACACGTAGTGTAGACCAGGCCACAGTGTTTCCTTTCATGATTACATCTTATTTTTATTTGTTTGTATGCAAAGGTGGTGCTAACAAATGGAGCTGCTCTAATTTAACCTGGCTCGAATGGAGTATTCCTTCGCTTTGTGCACCCTTGGCTTGACTCTCTTGTGCTGGCTCAGGTTCAAGCACTTCTGTAAAATAATATCACTGTTGGTACTACTTACCCTCCTGTCTCAGAGAGGGCCGTGGCCCTATCACCTCTCTGCCTCTACCAGCTAATCTGGCCATTCATGGAAGGAGGACACATAGCACCTTGGAAAAGGGTGACACTGTGGTTGTTTTCAACTTCTGCTTCTGAAGCCATTGTCATTCAAGTGCTGGCAATTTACATAAAGCCTTTAGCATGGAAGCCTGGGCATTATACAATTTATTGGTCAATTTTAAAGTGTTGTCCATCTTGTGTAAAATAAAGGATAAAAAGTACTTTGGACCAGACTTGTGCTCACCTTGCGCCAGCTGTGAGACTATCACATAGACAGTTGTCTACTTTGCTGCTCAGCCGCAGTTTTGGATGTAGGTTAAAGCAGCCTGGGTGCTGATGTAATATGCACTGGCTGACTGTGAGAATAACCAGAGCGCAAGGCACTGCAGACACGACTCCTGCACAACGCCTCCATCTGCAGAACATACCCCTATGCCAAGCTGCAAAGTGGTGCTGTGGAAGCTAGCTCTCAGTCTCTTGGGAATGCTGAGATAGATCTGCTCTATAATGAGAGTTGTGGTTCCAAAAGGAAAAGAGGATCAGGCCCTGAGACATCAAGCTAGCTCATTAAAAGTCAGTTAAATGATTTGTTCAATAAGAAGGTTGATTATTGAAACAATATTGTTTCAAACTTGAAATAGTCCCAGTGCTCCTATGGGCCAAGGTTATGTGTTTACATACTATATGCAGAGTAAGGCTTAGCTGTACAAACAACCTTGTGAAAAGAAAATCCTGCTGAAATTAAATACTCAAAGATAGGTGAGTGGCAATTTTATGAAGTAAACAGTTATTGAGGACAGAAGAGAAAACAGTAGGGCTCTACATGAAGCAAATTAATTCATGCTGGAGTTTTATATTCTTCAAGAAATTAAATTGCCTACTTCCTAATCAGCACACCTCCCTGGTATGTGATTTCTTTTCCTTGAACTCTTCTCTTTTTTAGTATGATTGTTTTGTGTGAAATCCCCATCATTGATTTTGTTACTATATTTTAAAATAATTCTATATGAGGCTGCACTTGTTTATAGTGCTTTGAGGAATTCAGTAAGCAGTCACGTCTTCAGCTCTGTCTCTGCCAGTAGTTTCTTTATTTCTTCTGTCTTTACTCTAGGTAAAGGTAAATTATAGGGCTATATCATGTCTACATCTATCTAGTATGATAATATTTGATCTCTCTTTTGGTATAAATAAATCAAATAGATAAGGTAATACTAGATATGGACCCAAATATCAGACTCATTGCCCCTATCTCTGAACTTTGTGGAACTGCAGGTGCAGATCCATAGATAGATTTGAACTCTGTGGGACCTTGTAACAGGGGGCTTGGAGGGGCAGTTGGTCTAGTGGTTGGAGTGCTTGACTTCCTGCCCCCTGCTTCTATGGTCAAGGTGCCTCAGTCTTTAAAGGTGGGAGTGGAGTAGGGGGTCCTAGCCCAAGGCCCTGTGTAAATCAATCCCTGAACATGGGAGCTCCCAGAAGGTAATCTATGTCCACTGCCATGTACTACTTCCTACTGTCGCCCCTTCAGTTTGGGGCATGGCCCCTATAGGTCAAGTTCTGGGGGCGGCTTGTCTCTATCAGTAACCCATCATGGACCCTGGGGGGCATCATCCTGCAGTCCCAGCTTCCTTCAGGAAGGGCAGGTATAAGTTTGGTGGGGTCAGATCTCTGTGCTTCAATCACCCTGGTTCCTCTTAAGCTGAGTAGTCCTAGACCTCTTTTGGCCAGGAAGACAGTGCTTCGTTCCTGGTCGCTGCTTCGGTTGGCAGGCTAGTGATCATTCCCTCACATAGAGTGGCAGCTAGCTCCTGCCTCTTCACCAGTCAGCCCCAAACTGTGCCAGGCTCCCTCCTTTTCTCTCCCCTCCAGGCCTGGCATTGGTTGCTGGTATAATGGGGTGGGGCTAGCTGGGCCCAAATACTCTCTTTAACCCCTTCCATGCTGATGGGCAATTTCTCTGCTTTGCCACAGGTCTCTTTCTATAACAGGCTGATCCATAACACCAAATCAAAACACTCCATTTTGAAAAATTTGGATTTGGATCCAAATCCAGATCTCAAATTTGCAACTCAGATGTAATTAATATCAAATACTATGGTTAATGTCAATAAGTATTATTACTTCTCATTTGAATAATCCCAGAACTAAGGCAGCACAACCATGTAATGTGCCACCTGCGTCAACTGGGTCAGGAGCTCTGGTCTAATTTTAGTTCAAGCTACTTCACCTCAACCCTTTTCCTCCTGTAAACCTTGTTTTATTTTTCTCATTGAAGAGAGCTGCAACTGCCTTCATTGCTTCTTCCCTTTCTGCAGAAAGAGAATAAATAAAATGGTGAGTCTACATGCTAGCCACACCATATCTCTTTGCTTCATTCTTTATTCTTCTTCTGAGCAGCTAAGATGGGGATGGCTCTAAATACCTGCCTTCCCATTTCTGAAGATTACTTCAGGTGGCTGTGTCTTTTATTCTGAGAGGTAAAATAGACCAGGCCAAATGATAAAATTTGTATTTAACACAGTCAAAATGAGTTGACCTTCTGCTTTCACCTTTGCTTGTAGTGCAGCAAGTAAGGCACCTGCCTCTTTCACAAGTACAGTGCTATGCACTCAAAACTCGCTTATAGTACTTCTGTCAAATCTTTTAAGATGAGGAACTAGCAGGCTTTTTTTTACTGTTGTATACAATGACAGACTGCCTGGTTTCTTGTGCCTATACTTCTTGGTGTCTCTGAACTGTGAGAGATTTCCCACTCTGCAACCTCTTGTCAGAGGTGTGATTCCTTAAGGACCGATTGAGAAACTGTGTAACTGAACATCTCTGAACTCTCTATTTTTTGCAGGTGAAGAAAGTAGGTGCAGGTTTACATGAATGTGTATCCTATATTTTATTATGTTTTAGTGGTAGGTCTTAAGTTCTATTCCTCACAGTGTATGTATGAGGTTTGACTGATTTCTATATATGTTGCCCGTTGATTCTGTACAGCTTTAATTTAAAATTTGCATTCCCAAAAGCACAAGCTTTTTACGATCATCCATTTAGTCTGGCATCACTTTATTAATATCTTCTTAATATCACATCAACTACTAAACAGCAATAAAGGTGTTCAAATGGCCATCTTTATAATCTCAATAAAGAGTTTAATATTTTAGAGGTTTTGTCTTCCCTATATCTTTGACTTGAAAAGTGGATTTGTCCTGAAAATTGCCAGATTGACTGAAAGGAAAGGTGAATGGACCTGGAACAGTTGAAGAAAACTTATCAACATGTTTTTGAATCACAGGTAGTTTAACTTGATTTGAAAATGACTTTTGTCTAACATTTCATTGTCTCTCTAGCCCAGTTAACCTGATTTTTACTACCCCTTTAAGCTTTCCATGGTGTTAAATGCACCATCTATATTTGAGGAAAATAGACGTTATTTAGGCAACATTATTCATATTTTTTGTGTGTGCATAGTTTAGTGTCCAAACTTCCTCCCACTGATTTTAGCAAGAACTACAGTCCTGATAATGCCTCCACTAATATCAAAGAGAGACTTTTGCCATTGACTTTAGTGGTAGCATGACTGACCACACTAGCTCTAAAGGCACAGTAACTCAGGTTAGCAGTTTGAATTACAGAAGTACTGCTCTGGGGGCTCGGAGGGCTGGCTGGCTTAGTAGTTAGCACACCTGACTTCCAGACCCTTGTCTCCAGGAGGAGGCATTGTAGAGGTTAGGCCAGGAGCATTTTCATCTCTAGCTGCATCTGGGCCTTTGCCCTTAAGGGAGCTGTTGGGATTTCCTCTGAGACCACCTGTCCCCTTGGCTTATCCAGAACATTTCATCCAGTTACGGAAGAACACTTCACCCAGTTCTCTGGGATACAAAAAACTCAGTTTGATTCCAGCTAGTCACTCAGGATACTTTCTTAGGCATGTAACAACTCTTTGCCCGTGCTGGTCAGGCCCAGTTGCAGGGGTTTGAGTACAGGGTGATACCACAATTCTAGTTCATGTCACACACCACACAGTTTACGTACCTAGCTACTAACATCCATACTTCTTGCATGTCAAGACAAATGCTTGGTAGATTGTGTACTCATCAATTACTTTTGCAGATTGTGTAAGGCATGCCTATCAGTTCAAGGTGTTTCCTGCCTACTTTACTATAACATACCCACAATAGTTAGTTTAGTTAGTTTCTCTCTCTCTCTCTTATTTACTATCAACATATTCACAGTAAGCTTGAAATTGGTCCAGTACAAGATATTATCTCACCCCTCTTGTCTCTGTAATATTCACAATAGTTAGTTGTTTCACCAATTACTTCTTCAGGCATGTCTTGTTTTAGCATGGTCTTGCTCATGTCAGCTAAGCTAGCCTTACAGAGGTGTGGTAAGGGGAGCCAGTCCCAGCCCAAGGCCCTGCAGAGAGCCTAAATCTGCTACCCTGGGCCACTGCCTATGTATGTGCTCCTCCAGTTTTGTGGCATGGTGTGACATTCTATACCTTGGGGGAGCGTACTGTTACTTCCATATTCCTTGTTTTCATATAATTGTGATCTTACATATAAAGCATGCCTTGTAAGGTATCAGGGGAAAGTTTATGATCTGCTGAAAGTCATTTTTCTATCCATATATGTGTATCATTAATGAATATGAAATTATGAAAATTGTGTTGTATGGTGGTCACTAAAATATGCTGTAAGTTGGGGAATCAGCCAGATATTAGTTCCCCAGAGGCAACAGAAAGGAAAGTAATGCACGGGTGGGGTATCAAATACCCCACCAACAGCTGTTGTCCAACAAGGGAGCTACAATGCAATAACTCACCTGCATGAGGCCACACCAGGGGAATTGCTCAACCTTGCTTAGAGGGACTCAGCAATGCCCTCCAGACATGCCTGGACTTGTGTTCCACAAGCACGTGGTCTGAGGGTATAAGACAGAGTGGACACATACTGGGCCTTTCTCCTGCCCCCACCTTCGCTGCAAGCAACTAGGACACTGAAAAGAAGACAAGACTCCAATAGAGGAGATTAGCCCAGGTTTAAGGAACAAACCTCTATGTTAAGGACTGCAATATCCAGTGGGGTGAGAAAAACTGCTTAATCTAGATGTCACCCAGTCTAATAGGATTGAGAGTTTAGACTGAGTGCTTATATTTTATTTTATTTTATTTTATTTTATTTTGGTAACCACTCTGACTTTTTGCCTATCACTTAATATCACTTAAAATCGATCTTTGTAGTTAATAAATCTGTTTGTTTATTCTACCCGAAGCAGTGCATTTGGTTTGAGGCGTGTCAGAGATTCCCCTAGGGATAACAAGCCTGGTGCATATCAATTTCTTAAATTGACGAACTCACATAAGCTTGCAGCATCCAGCGGGCATAACTGGACACTGCAAGATGGAAGTTCCAAGGGTTGTGTCTGGAACCAGAGATATTGGCTAGTGTCATTCGGTTGCACAATCCAAGCAGCTTACATGCCAGAGGCTGTGCATGAACAGCTCAGGACTGGGGGTTCTCACAGAAAAGCAGGGTGAGGCTGGCTGCCAAAGTCAAGGATTGGAGTAACCTAGCAGATCACGGATCCAGATAACACCAGAGGGGAACATCACACATGATCCCTATAGTCCAGACAGTCAATAGCTTCCCAAAATATCCAGATGAGCAGAGCCCTACAGGACCTGCTGATTCTCAAAGGGGTCGGGGGTGGTGTTTGAAGAAAGCACTGCTGGGGCCTTACTCACTCTATGGTCCTCTCTCAGGCTCAATCTTCTGCCAGGCTTCCCAGAGAAGGGACTCATCTCTCTTGCAGCCTGTCCACCACCCTTTGATTGAACTTCTGGAGCTTGTTAACTTGTTACCCAACCAAAGTATGCTCAGAAATGTGGGGCTACCTGGGCCCAGAATTACCTTTTAAACGCTTCAGGTGTAGTGTGAGGTTTATATACCCCATCACAGGGCTCCAGTCATGGATCAGGATCCCATTGTGTTAGGCACAGTACAAAACATAGAACAAACACAAGGTCCTTGTTTTTTTTTCGAATTGCAGTCAAACTATGGCAGGTAATGTGCTCTGACCAAAAATACACACACACACAACCTCAGGAAGTCGATGGGAGTTTTTCCAATGATTTCAATAGCCTTTGGCTCAGACTCCTACGAGAAACTCCCATGACCTCAGTGGACTTTGAACAAGTCCCTTTGTGTATACGGTGGAAGTAAGTTACCTGCTATTGTCTGATTGCAGCTTAGAAAACAGCAAAGATTCTCTTTTAAGGGCTTAGGGGCAAGGGCTGTCTTTTTGTTCTGTGTTTGTATAGTGCCTAGCATGGTGGGGTCTTGATCTATGACTGGGGTGTCATAAATAGATAGCTAAGGGTTAATGTTTCTTTTACCTGTAAAGGGTTAACAAAGGGAACCAAACACCTGACCAGAGGACCAATCAGGAAACTGGAGTTTTCAAANATGGCTGTCGAACAAAAACTCTCTGGAGTTACAAATACGCATCTGAAGGAGCTGGATAGTATTACAGAACTGCCAGAAAAAGACAGGTCAGACTTCTATTGGTAATCTTTCTAACTAATGAAAAATGTTAATTATTAAAAGGTGATAAAAATAAACGAGTCAATATGAAATAGATTTTAAGGGCTTGATCCTACCCTCAGATATATCTGAGATCCAAGAGTGTTAATACATGTATTGTAAAATGAGTTGTTGAACAAACAACAACCAGTGTTACAAGCTACATGTTTCATAGGAAAATTGAGCCTTAAATGTGGTCTGAAAATGAAGAGTGGGTAAGGGCATGTGACCTAGAAACGCATGCACTGCTTTAAAGCATGTTCGTGGCCACATTGCTTTTTATCTGTGAGCAAGAATAATATGCTTATTGAGCCATTGCTGAAGGGGGGGAGGGGGCTGTGATCTGTATGTTTGTACCCATTTCCTGCTTTCATGGTGTTCACATGCTAGTCATTCCCATTGTCATGTCCATTGAGGTTAGTAATTCTAGTAGGAATAGAAAATACTGTGCAGCAGTTTGGACTGTAAATGTTTTGGTTAGTTTTTGGAGGTCTTTGAGTTAATGGGAGATGAAAAGTGCCTGAATCATGAGTTGGTGACCATGAGACAATGTGAACGTGGAGACAACTTTGGGGGGACCAGAGCGAGGCAGGCGGTAATTCCTGTCTGATGGCAGCGACATAAGATCCAAGCTGGTAATTAAGCTTGGAGGTTCATGCTAGGCACCCAGATTTCTGGACGCTAAGGTTCAGAATTGGGAAAGATGCTTATGATATGGGGCCCTTACCTGCTCCTGCAGTACAAATACAATTGCATAACTGAGGAACAGCATTTAAGTGACTTGCCAAAGGTTATATAGGAAGTTGGTGGCAGAAGCAGAAGCATAACCCTGATCTGATATGCCCATTCCTTATCCACTAAGGCACAGTGTCTCTCATTTAAAATTGTTTCAGATATCTGTAGTTGTTAAGCCAGTTGTAAAACTGAGTTAATGATACTGACTTGCGTTTGTAAAGTGCTTTGAGATCTGCAGATGAAAAACAGTATGTGTGATACATTAATAGGTAAATTTTTAGCTTACTTTAGCAGCGTTTTTCCATCTGCTAAGCTGGACACATGTGCGTGGCTAAGGTGGCCACATAGTGATTGCAGATATACTGTCAGAGTCATATTGAACAAGGCAGAGTTCATCAGGAGCCATTATTGGATTTGGTCAGCACTACTCACTTCTCTAATTTAACAAGCTAATGATCCATTCATCCCATTTATTTAAAATTTTAACACTATCATCATTTACCTACACAAAGGGAAATATGTAAATAAATAACTGTAAAACATCCCAACCCCCAAAGATGTGTTTAAAAATGAGTTAATGTTACAAAATACCAACAACATATTTACCTTTTACCTCATTTACAAAATGCAAGCAGTTAAGGGCAAGGAAATGAATATTAAATCCTACACTGTCCATATAATAAACATAAACTCATTATTCTCATCAAGTATAAAAAAATGCATATTTCATCATAATGACCCAAAGGATTCCATAGAACACTATAGCAGGATTAATCTTTCCACGTCTCAGATGATAAGCATCTTGGCTTGACCTCAGAAACTCTTGTCCATAAATACTTTGGCACTCTCCTAGAATAATATTCTATTCCATTACTTATTCTTAACAAAGTGCTGCTGCTATAAAAGTGGCCAGCAGCAGAGGCTGCAAGTACATCAGATGCAATGCACTCAGCCTCAGGGGAGGTAGGTGGAAGGGAGTGCCTTTGGTTAATTGGAAAACCTTCTGGATGATTAAGAAGCAGTATTGCCTGGGGCCAATTGTTCTTTGCCAAAGGAATGGTGGTTGCAATATGAGACCTTGGAGTCAAAGTGTAATGCGGTATATTTAATATTTTTGAGGACACAGGGAGTCTCAGGTTTCAGTGATGTGCTTTTGTTTAACTATCACATCATTCAACAACACAATGGATGAAACCATATTCTGTGTTTTAATCACAGAGCTCCTGGATTCTTCCTGTCTCAAGGCCTCTTTCTAGCCTCCTTCATGTTCCTCAGATTAGATATTTGCACTGTGCACAAGATGGCACTAGGCCACAGAAAACAACAGGGAAAAATAGGAGCAATATTCTGGGCAGATGAAAATATATAGATTTCCCCGAAGAAAAAGAGCAAAGTAATTTAATTTTGAGAAAGATTTTAATTTATTTTTATGCAATTTTAGAGCACTGCTGCAATATATACTGATTCAAAATAAAAATAATTACAAAGAGGACATTTTTTTGCATCAATAGCAGTTTTACACTATCTCCATTTGCACAGTAAGCATCTAATATTTCTATTATGTCTTTCCTCAAAGAGAACATTTATTTTTCACGAGGTACTGATATGCAATGGTTGTGTGTACAGTTGGTGCAGAATGGCTGCTGTGTTCCACCCTTGAAATGGCTGCATTTCAGTGATGAGTTAGTGATTCATGTGTAATGCACTTTGGATTCATTCACTAGAAAAGGTACAATGCAAGTTGTTGCTATTTTTACTTGTGCTTTGATGCAGGCCCATTCAGAATTATATAGTTTTATGGTATGTATATCATCTCTGTGTAACATGTCGCCAGAACTCTGCATATAGAAAACACTGTTACTGTTGCATTGTTTTAGCACAGGCTCATTTCTGAGTTAGGATGAATCATCATCCTCTCTTAACCATCTGACGGGTGCATTCTTTTGTTATTCAGAAGAAAAGCTGGAGTTAGTCCAGGAAACTGGAGAAAAATTATACTCAGCATCAACTTCCTTCCCAACTCCACAATATTGGGCTAATTCATCACTTATATAATGTCATAAATTTAGCTCCATTCTATATTTAAGAATTAAGAGTCCCTTAATGCAGAGGGGAACATTCTTAAAGAATTAGACTCTATTTTTGGAGCAAGAGAAGGCACAAGCTTTTGGCTATTATTTTAGCTAGAAAGCCCCATAGACCTCCCAAAGCCTTTAAGGAGGAGAGGATTTAGTGGATTTAGTGTTCCTATAAGAACAAGAGCTTTGAAAAGTTGTAGTAAGAGTGGCTGATGAAAGCCTCGATTTCAGAGATACAAGTTTTATTACTGCATTGCAGAATCCACTTTTCTTAATCTTGTCTTAATTAAAAAATCATCCTTGCTATTCTGTACGTGCCGTCTAATTTTATCACAAGATATTTCAAGTCATAAATGACTGTCAAGGCAAATGGTATGCTTGCTCAGAGTCTGGAGGTGGAAAATGGGAGCCCATGTTAATTGATGGGCCTATTAAAATGTGTTTTTATTTAGAGACAGGAATGTGAGAGCTGGCTATGGAAGGGAGGAAGGAGAGTTGGCTCATAATATGCCAATAGGATCTGTTGCTGTAAAATTATTTAAAAATTTGTATAGCTTTGTGCATTTGTATAATTAAAGGACAACTGAAAAGCACTGGAAGACTGATTCTTTGTTTGACAAGTTAAAAACACATTTAAATTTTAAGTATGATCTATATAGTCTATGAAAACATGACTCTCCAGTAGAAATCCTAAGAGCTCCAATTTGTTTATTATTGAATGATCTAGAGAAGGCCTGTACCTGGAAGATAGAAAAAATTCCTAATGACACCAAAACCTGGAAGTATTCCTAATACCTTGAGTGACACAGATCATTTAAAAAAAAATTAAACACAATAGAGTGGTCAATGAAAATGCTGATGGATTTTAGCATAAGTGTTATGTGGATCTAAAATTAATTGGACAACCTACTCATTGCCAGGTAAAGAAGGAGAATGAGATATTGCTTCCATGTGGCAAATTAGTCACTAGATTTAGACACTGGCAGGGTCTGGAAGGTAAATGTACTTTCCACTTCAGGACTGATTAGGAAAGGCTCATCCATTGGGATTAGGCTGGCACAACCCCTGTTGTCAATTTCTTGTGATTGCAGGAGGTAGGATCTGGTGGACTGTTGTCCTTTGTATCTAACTCTTTCTAGACTCATTGTATCTATGTAAAACTTAGTGTGTTGATTGTATCTTCAGAGTGACCCCAGAGCTTACTACAAGCAAAGCATGCTTGACTGTTTGAAAGGTTCTTGACAACCTGTCCTTTGCGTTAAAACAGTGACTGGATACACAGGACATCAGGGTTCTGTTCCCAGCTCTCCCTATGTCTTCTGTAACCAAGAGTGAACTGTTGACATTATTATTATGAATTTTATTATTATTTATTTGGATTGTAGCAGCACGTAGGGGCCAGTGCCCCATTGTGCTAAGAACTGTGCAAATATCTAACTATTGTAGGAGCAGCAGTGATCTGTATGCTCTATATGACTATGTTCTGTATAACCTGCAGGTTCAAAAGGTCTGTTACACCCCCCCCCACACACTTTTTTTTGTCTCCTCTACCTTTTTGAATACCTGTGAAGTGGCTTTCACTCTCCCTCTCCCTCCTGGAATGCTTGTGGGATGAATGGACTGTTTGAACAGCTGAAAGATCAGAAGAGCTCCCAGGTAGACAAGGTGTCTAGCAATGTGATTAGGCAGCGATCACACACATGACACTGCATGGACACTGCCTGAGGTGGAGTGTGACCAACCAGATGTGGCCACGTCATCTCTAGTCACAAGCCACGAGGAGCAGGTTCTTAAAAGGGGAAGGGTCCATGTGCTCGGGAGTGCACTCACAAGATTGTACCTCCCATGAAGGCCCTTTGCCCGGACTGCCTGGCCAGTGGTTCGCCATGTTGCATTTCATCGTACCTTGGCAAGACTTACTTTTATTGCACTGTCCATCGCTGCGCTGTGGGACACTTACCTTAAAGGATCCTGACATTGCCAGTGCTGTGTCTGTCCTGGAAGCATGAGTATGTGAGTGTGACCCTGCGTCCCCCATTCTTTTAAGCTTAGCTGTCAGTATAATAAACGTGCTGCTTTCTGCCAAACTCTGGTGGGTCAATAGTTCTCCCTAAGCTTACAATGAAAGGCTCCTGACTCAAGGAACTTGCAATCTAAGTATTAACCATTCTGAACTTCCTCAGCTATAAAATTCAGTGGGTGGAATTTAAAAAAATGCTGAATGAGTTACTTTGTAGATCAATGGGATTTGTGCTCCTAACTTGCTCAGGCACTTGTGAAAATCCCACTTGTTTCTTTATCTGTAAATTTAAGACACGACTGTATTTACAAACCATTATCTTCCTGTTCTGAATGTTCATTGAGAGATTAATGAAAGGCACAAGATGCAGCATGTTGCATTGCCCTAGGAGCAGTCCAGATGGTGACTCAGAATCACAATCTGCTTCCCAGTTTTCCATTGCTTTTTTGGGGATGTACTCCTCATGACGGCCTATAGCTAGAATAACATACTTGTCCCAGTATAGCTAGTCAATGTGTTTGGGGACAGGGGATGGAGCCTTGCATAGGTGCATGGGGATGCAGCAGACCTGCAAAGGCTTCTCTTATCCGCATGCTAGCGCACCCAATCCAGATAATAGCTCAATACAGTAAAGAAGCTCATGTCGTAATGTTATCATGAGTCTTGTGATATTTGATGTTTCTCCTCAAAGCCCCAATGCGTGGACTCTTGTGATTATGTGAGGATCTCAGCTTTCATATTTTAAAAATAGTAAGTTTCTAACTCTCATAGTTGTGGAGAAAAGCTGGAAAACCTGATACGTGTTTACCCTAAAGCAGTGGTGAACAACCTGTGGCCTGTCAGGGAACAGTGAACTGCGGCCACTGGAAGATGCAGGCGGCTGTGCAAATGTAAACAAACTTTCTTGTGGCTCGCCAGTGAATTACCGTGACAGGTTGCCCACCACTGCCCTAGAGGCTCGATACCTAAACAACAAATAGAAAGAACCCCAGTTTGTTTTCAATCTCATGATTTGAAAGTCAAACTCATGGTTTTTGAACACTTTGGATTAACATTAGTGCCTATACTCCATTATTGTTTTGTACTGCTGCATAAGTGAAGCCACAATCTAGCTCTGCCTACATTAATAAATAATAACAACTATAGCTCTTGAAGGAACTAAGGAACTGTGGGTGTTTGCAGAAGTGAGAGTTCAAATTAGCAGGCTGTGCAGGCAGGGCTGCTGAAACAATTTTTATAGTGGGGTGCTGATGATGGAAACCATGTATTTGGGGCTTGTTATTACTGCTTCAAGCCAAAGAGTGTAGCAACACTCCCAGCACCCATAATTCCAGCACTACTATGTGCAGACATGTAGCTACTAGTTTCTGCCCAAGTTTCTTGCATGAGTTTATACACAAAGGATTTGTGTGTGTACTGCCTCCCATATGGGCGTTGTGAAGCTGAATTCATTAATTTCTTTTAAGAATTTGGAAATGTTTGGAGGAAAGGTAAAATATAAGTATAAAGTATTATTACATTTACCATTTATTTCTGATTATTTTAACTGGGAAGTGGTTTCTATCCAAGTTAGGAAAACCAAAGATACTAACTGAAGTCCCAATCCTACAAACAGAGGGACACCAGGTGCTACAGAAGGTATCAAAATATTGACAAGCATTCTCTCAGGAATTTTAAAACAGAAAATGATAAACCAGACATATAAATCATGGTAATATTTTCATAAAATTAATGTATGCGCTGAAGACACCAGGAAGTGAATCTGGTTAATTAAATCCTCTTTGGGTTCAGCTGTCACAGAGCGGCTATTATACCTAAACAGACATGGAGCTTTGTGAGAGTAGCCTGAACTGATGTGATCCTTTTAAAGGACAACCAATTAAACCAAATTGTCTTGAAGAGACCATGTGCAGTCAAAGAGTTAGTTATTTCCAGAATATGAAACGTGGGTAGTGATCAGGTTTTATGGATATCTCTCCTGCCCAGTTTTATTGAAAAATTTGGCTGGTAACTACTAAAATATTTCCCCTCCATTTAGTTTATATACATTATTTGTATATTCCTGGCTGGGAACAAACGGAGGTGTGTATCTGAGGAAATAGATGAGGCTTGGCTACATCAAAATTGTATTGAGTAGATGCAAAGCATGCTCATTCTTAAATACTGTAATTTTATAGCTTGTTAAAGGACCTTCTGAGAAATCACTATTCATCATCAGGCTTCAGAAATCACTGCTTCTTAGTAATGTGTGTTTAGCCTGCCTGCTTACACTACAGGTTTCTTTTTTCTGTGAATAATATCTAACCCTAGTTCAGTAACTATCTTATTCAGCAGAAGTAATAGACTGGCAGTCTAACTGTACCTTTGTAAATGCATGATGTAAAACAATATCTATGTTCTTCTTTAAGTACCTTTTGGTAATTAGCTTCTTGATCTTTTTACTAAGCAGATTTCAATTCACTATTTAAATTTCAGAGAAATTGAAATAATAAACAGGGTGTCTATTGTATATAAACTGTAATTAAGCTGTCTATTTAAAAACACAGTTTGCATGTATATCTATTTAATGTTTCACTAGATATAATTTTAATGTGGAATAGCTCTCTTTGCAGGGAATTCAGCCTGCCGCTGGATGTTTAAATTTTCAGTGTCTGTTGTCATGGCAACTAGAACCGACTCTGGTACCCACCGTGTTCACCATAAATTAATTTAAAGTCATAGCATTTTGAAACATTTTTTTAAAAGTCTGATTTGCTTCAGATTTCAATGCAGTTAAAATAGCTATCTTTGAAATATTTATTTTGGGCTAATTATTAGTTTTACTTTCAGGATTCAGTAGTTTGAAATTCATAAATAATGTATGTAGGGAAATTGTTTCCTGGATTTTTTGTGGAATTATAACTTCCAAATAATATGAGGCATATATCAGTCATTTGATACTTTGAACTCTTGTGTTTCTAGATTACAGTCCAAGTGCCTGAAGATATCTATGTTAAATTTAGCAAATGAAATGTTAATGTTTACATTTCCTCTCAAATTTATTAGGTCCTCTGCAGTATTATCTTCCTTTTGTGAAACAGGATTCAAGCCACATCTTACATGTCCAGTTATCCAATCATCCTTTATGATAGAGAGATTTATAAAAATATATAAAGAAAATAATCGTAGGCATTTTAATGTTTCATGTGTGAGATCTCCTGGGGTTCTCATGATTCTAAAAAGGATTAAGAAGGGATATTAAATGTAGAGGGAATAGAGGTAGTTCCAGTGGGCGTAATAAGGCTATTTTTTCTCTCAGTATTTGTAAATAGAGTACATGTATTCACTAATTCAATTCCCCCCCTCACACATTTGCAAAAAAAGAACATGTTATGAAATAGAGTCACTGTTTAGCATGCTGGGAAATTGTCAATGATAGTATTTTGCATATCATACAGTACTGCTGTCTTTTGAAAATCTCTTAGCTTAACTGTCCCTCTACTAGCGTGCCCAGCATTTTTCATACTGTATGCTTGTTACAATTAATATGACTACTGTTGAAATGTGGCTCTTTTAAAAACTACATTTCAATTTTATTTTACTTTTAAAAGATTTTTATTCAATGATACATGGATTTTTATGATGCGAGTGAATAAAATGTAGTCCTTTTAAAACTCTAGACTTCTGTTTTCTATAGAAAATAACATTTTGAAACAATAAAAATGAGGCTTTCCTGGGTAATTAAAGGTTTATTCTAATGTTCTAATGTCTAATGGAAACCTTTAAACATAATCCCAATTTATGGTAATTTTGATATGGTAAATTTAATAATCGTCTTCCACAGATTGAGCCTCACATAATGGAACACATTGTTAAAATGCAATAAAGTAATATTTCATTTTAGACTGAGAAAGCACCCTGTGTATTAAATATTTAGAGCACCAGATATTACTGCTGAAATTCATGTTAATGTCTCATTGTCAGTATCATTTTCTCTGTGTGTCTAGTAGTTATAACCTTGCCATATTGACACATACTTTAAGAAGGCATTAAAGAAAACAAGAATCTACTGCAGCTCTGCATGACTCATGTGCACCGACTGCACATACTCATTAATAAGCCTGCAAAAACAAAACATCTGAATCCCAGGGTTCCTGTGGGGATTTGTTTTGCAATATTTTCTACAAAAACATTTGAAAACTTTGCTTGTTTGGATTAAATCTTCCAAACCCTTCTATTACTTAATGAGCATGCTGTTACTCATTATGTTAAATCTTCTTTAACAATCTTCAGCGAAGAGCCCTGATAGATACTTCAGTATGGCACAGATAAAACAAAGTCTTATAAATGGCTTTATTTATAGACTGCTCAACATGAAGTAAAAATGAAATATAGCCTTCTCATTTTTGTATGCTGTGTGGATTATTCTTTTCTTCTCAGTTCAGTAACCAGTGAGCACAGTGAAGTTCACAGGAAAGGTGCTGTGTGATAAAGGAGAACTCTTTATGTAAATGCATTGATAAGATTCAAGTAAGTGAACCTGTTCATGTTTGGGTTGACTGAACCAATACTGCACTTTGTTTATTTTAAAGTTAATTACAGAGAACTGAATAGTTCACTTCACAAGCCACACAGTCAATGGTTGACTACAAAAGATATACTCTTGGTGTGTGTGAAATGAATTATCTCAGGCCAGTTGCTAGTGGACAGGTGCCTACATTACAAGTACCAGAACAATTAACTCTAATGGCACTCTTGTTGTCTGCCTTGTAGTTTAGGATTAGCTAAACTATGGAGGAGGAACTAACCTCTCCACATTTTCCAGGAGCCTAACCAAAGCTCCATTGACATCAATAGACTCTGGAGTAGCACTGAAGCTGATTAATGGGACAATGTGTGGGGAGTTTTCACTGCCACTGTCTACCTGTTTTGTGACTAAAGAGTTGATCTTTATTGTCAGGCTGTCAATCACACACCTTTCCCTTTGGAGTTCTCTGACTGGTGTTCCTCAGTGGCACTCTACTGTTATTTCTTTGGTCCGACCCCTATTCCTACTTTTTTTGTTGTTGTATTTAGTTGATCACTGAGCATATGGCCCTTTCTCTATCTTGAGAGAGAGGCCATTACTGTTTCAGTGGTGGAAACCCCTTTGGGTGCTGCACTTTCTTTCCAGAGATCACATGAAACTAGGAAATCTTGAGGTAAAGCTGCCAGTCAGTCTTGGCAAATTGTTTCCCATTTTCTTTCTTCACACATATGCTTAGCAGACCATAGATTTGTTTGGTTTTTCCTTGAGGGCGTGATGAGTTCCTGAACACATTGGGCCAGTTCCTCACTTGACGTCAATAGGCTCACACCTTTGATTAACACTAAATTCACACTTAAAACATCTGCACACTTGCAATCCTGGCTGCACATCTGAGGTCTTTTCTCAATGCCTGACCCCTAATCTTAAATTCTAACCTCTTGTTACAGGTAAATATACAGGAGTCAGTGCCCTTTTGAGCATGATCAGATTAATAGCACTAAAACATGCCTTTCATTTAAGCTCTGATTTGTCTATACTAATTATCAATTTCATACTGCCAAAGCATATTCTTGATAGAATGAATGGCTTCATATTACTGATGGCAAAATTGTGAGTTATGCTTTAGTTTATCAGATAGTTTAAAATTATTTAAATTAATAAGAAAATCTGCTGCCTGAATGAGAATACCAACTATATGTCTCCAAAGGAAAAGCACTCGTGATTTCTTCCACTAGGTGTATGGTGGCTTGGAGGTCATATGATGAATATGGAATGATAATTGGCCTTTTGAATATATAGTCACTCTACTTTTGGAATACTTAGGGCATGCTTCTAAAATATACTTTTCTAACTTGTCTGTGTTATTATAAGCAAACCATGTATCATTAACTTATGCATGCTAGCGCAGCAAGAAGAAATCAAGGCTACTGATGATACTGCTTTAACATTCACTTCTTTGTAAAATTGAGGATTTTCCAACACTTAGATCAATTAGTTGTTGGGGTTTTTAAGTCTCTGTCCAAAGGCTGTGAACATAACATAGTCTCTTTGGAGATATTTGCATTACATTGGTTTACTGTTACAAAAGAAGAAAAGATACACCCTAATAAATCTTGGCATTTATAGTTTTAGCTCAGTGTTACTGAAGTCTTTATATTCTAGCTTTATTCCCAGTTATTGAGAACATTTTACCTTTAATTACTATATAATACCATTTTTTTTAGTATTTGAAACACATCAGTTTAAGTGAACAGGATAGTCCAAATTCAGAAGTGAGACAGCCAATTTATTTGCAACAAATGAACTATTATGCCTGCCAGCTTCTGTAATATTCCTGGGGAAATTCTTTAAATGGTGTCAGTATCTACTGTGCTCTGGTTCTTGGGCATTCACCGGTTATTATTTTGTCTAGTAGCACATCTTAGCTAAATTCATAATAAATTCTCCATTACGTTGAATTGTTGTTTTTGTCCAGAGTCTGGACATTCAGGAAAACTAATAATATTTGCTATTTGTTTTGTATTTTGATTTTGCGTGGGAGGGGGAAATTGTCATATTGCATTCAGTATGCATTTTCCCCATTAGAATGTCTGGTGTGGTTTCCATTTTTTGTGCAGTGTAGTCAAAAATGCATTTAATGCCTTGCTGAGTTGAGTAGTCTGAGGGTACTAGGTTGGAGATTTTGTATCTAAAATACATTTAACATAAATAATGTAGCTGTAGAATTGGTAGACCTAGGGGCCTGCTTGTCAGTTTTAAGACTAATTGGTGTGTTACAATGATACCTGCCTCATGATCAGAATTGGCCTCCTATGCATTGTCCATTGACTCAGTGTCACATTTGACTTTTCCCTTCTCTATAGCACTAGCATTTATTTCAGGAAAATGTATTTCATTTTCTTTACCTAGTGCTCATTTTTCTCTGTTTTCTTTGAACACAGTGAGTCCGATTCTCATTTATAGTATATTTACACCACCCTGAAAATTTACCCACATTTTAAGGCCCCTTTTACACTGCCAGCATAGTGTAAAAGGACCACAGAGTAAAAAAGATTCAGGCCCAGTCAGTGTTTCTATTAGTCTTTATGTCTTTCAAAGAAGTAACACTTATTGGGGATAGGAAGAAAATAATGTTCTAATTAGCTTCTTTATTTTTTTCCTTCATAACTTCTGCACCTTTGTTTTGCAATTACTGTACAAGACACATGACTAGATTAAACATATCTATTAAAATTACCTTAGTTATTACCATTTGAGCGTATTAAAACAAAACATTTTAAAAAGCTATTTTCTCCTCTTAATTAATGCTATGTGTTTGCTCTTTGTATTACAGCTACATCTGTATTACATTTGTACATTTCTATTAAAGCTTTTAGCTACAGCTGAAAGGAGCTAGTCATTTTCCCTGTAGCTGTAAAATCTAATCACAGATGGAAAATATTAGGACATCAAGGTTATGACTCAGTGCTCAGTGAAGTCAATGGTAAAGTTCCATTGACTTCAGAATCAAGCTACAAGTGGGTCTTGCCAAAGCAAGATTGTTCCACAATTGTAAATTTCCTAATGCAGGTTCTAGTCTAATTTAAATGTCTAGTGGAATGAGGCTTCCAGTGCTTCTGTTGGGAGATTATTCCACTGTCTTGTAGATCTCACTATCAGGAAGTTTTTCCCACTAATCAGCCTAAATCTTACTTAAAGTTTATAATCTGTTTTGCATTCTTGCATCTCAAGCATTTTCATCATCTTGAAATGTTAGAGCTACAAGAATGAAAAAAGAATGTTTAAAGCCAGACAAACAGCTGTTTTCATTGACATTTAAAGAAAACATGAAATATCATTGGTTAGAATTTTCAAAGAAGGCTACAGGCAATTCCCATAGCTTTTCTATTATTCTGTTATTCTATCAAAGACAATTTGGTGCCTAAATACCTTAGGCTTCTTTGAGAATTTCAGCTCTTAATATTGTGCCTAGAAACAGATACTTTGTCTTTATGTTTGACAGTGTCTCCTGCTCTAATGTTCCCTGTTGTGGTGGGGTTTTGCATACTTTAATATGCAAACAGGCAAATTTTGTTATACCAGTTGAAATTGGTGTACTTAGGCTTATTTGGAGATAAAAGTGTAACCATACAGAAGAGCACAGCCCCTTGGAAAACAGCTGACTTGTATATTTAAGAAAAAATGTGATAACTGTAAGCTTTTCCCAGAGTGTACTTTTACTTAGACTGTAAGCTCCTTGAGGGCAGGGACTGCATTTTCTGTGTTTGTATAGCACCTAACACAATGAGGTCCTAGTCCATGACGGGGGCTCTGAGGTGCCTCAACAATACAAATAATTAATAATAATATAGGTCTGTTTGTGACCTAAAATCCAGAATCATACAATAACAAAAATGGAAAAAAGTGGACGTTCATAGTAATGAAGATACATCACAAGTTAAGAATTGTAGAAAATCGATAAGTGAAGCAAAGAGACACAAAGAAATCTATGGCCAGCAGACTTAAGGACAATAAGAAGGAATTTAAATATATCAGGGAAAGAAGAATTTTAACAATAATATTAAGTATCAAGGTTAGCTGTGTTAGTATGTATCCACAAAAACAACGAGCAGTCTGGTGGCATCTTAAAGACTAACAGACTTATTTGGGCATAAGCTACAATAATATTGGTCCATTACTAGATAGAAATGGTAGAATTATCAATAATAATGCAGAAAAGGCAGAAGTGTTCAATAAATTATTTCTGTTGTGTATTTGGGAAAAACAGATGATGCAGTAATATCATATCATAATACTCTTTCCATTCCACTAGTATCTCAGAAGGTTGTTAAATAGCAGCTACTAAAGTCAAACATTTTTAAATCAGTAATTTGGGATAACTTGCATTCAAGAATTTTTAAAGAGCTGGCTGAAGAGCTCCCTGGACCACTAATGTTGATTTACAATAAGTCTTGGTGCACTTCAGGAAGCTCCAGAAGACCTGAAGAAAGCTAATGTTGTGCCAATATTTAAAAAGGGTAAATAGGATGACCTAGGTATTATAGAACCACCCGTCTGACATACAGCCACTCCATTATCTTGCCTGGGATCATATGTGACTCAATGAATAAAGAAGAAAAGGAGAGTAATGTAATTAATGCCAATCAAAATGAGTATACTGAAAATAGATCTTGTCAAGTTAACTTGATATCTTTTTTTGACGAGATTACACGTTTTGTAGATAAAAGGTAATAGTGTTGATGTAATATACTTAGCTTTCTGTAAGGCATTCATCTTGGTACTGAATGACATTTTGATTAAAATATCTAAAAATATATAAAATTACGACAGCACACATTAAATGGAGCAAAAGTTAGCTAATTGAAAGGGTGTGTTTCTAGAAGGGTCCCACAGGGATCAGCTCTTGGCCCTGTGCTATTTAACATTTTAATAACCGACCTGGAAGAAAACATACAAATCATCACTGATAAAGTTTTCAGGTGGGTAAATATGAAAGAGGACAAATTACTTACAGAGTTATCTGAATCACCTGGCAAACTGGGTACAAGCAAACAATAAGTGTTTTAATATGGCTGATGTAAATGTATATGTCTAGGAACAAAGAATATAGGCCACGATTATATGATACAGGACTATCCTGGAAAGCAGTGATTCTGTGTCAGTTACCATGGACCTTGAACCTGGATTTTTGAAATCCTAGGTGCTAGCTCACCTGGCAGCTCACTGATAGCAGCTGGGACCAAGGTCCATGAAGCCTGACTGGGGTACAAGCCATGCCTCTATACTCTGATTGGGAGAGCTCCAAGGCACCTATTTAGGGCAGAAGAGGAAACAAAATTATCTGTACAACTTGGCTTCACCCTGCCATGGACTGCTGGTCTGATGTCTGTTCCTGCTTTCTGATCCTGACCTTTGGTATCCTATCTCAGCCTGATGCTTGGTAGCTGCCTCCCAGTGCCTGCCCTCTGGTTCTGTCACTTGATCCTGATCTCCTGGTGTTCCAACCAGGCTTGAATCCTGGTAATCAGGTCTTGGCCCCTTGGCCCAAGTCTGACACTAACTCCTAGGCCAAGCCTCTCATCCCCCTGGTACTCTGAAAAAGATCTGGGAGTCATGGTGGATAATCAATTGACCTTCAGTTCCCGGTGTGATGTGGTGGCAAAAAAAGAGTTAATGTGATTGTGGTATGCATAAACAGGGAACACTTGAGGGGAGGAATAGCTCAGTGGTTTGAGCATTGGCCTGTTAAATCCAGCATTGTGAGCTCAATCCTTGAGGGGGCCATTAGGGATCTAGGGCAAAACTGGTACTTAGTCCTGCTAGTGAAGGCAGGGGATTGGACTCAATACCCTTTCAAGGTCCCTTCCAGCTCTATGAGATAGGTATACCTCCATATGTTAGTAGGAGTAGAAAGGTTGTTCCACCTCTGTATTTGGCACTGGCATTACTTCTGTTAGAATACTGTGTCTAGTTCTGATTTCCACCATTCAAGAAGTTTATTGATAAATTGGAGAGGTTCAGAGAAGAGCTAGATTAAAGGATTAGAAAACATACCTGATAGTGATAAACTCAAGGAGCTCAATCTATTTAGTTTAACAAAGAGAAGGCTAAGGAGTGACTTGATTATAGTCTATAAGTATGTACATGGGGAACAAATATTTGATAATGAACTCTTCAGTCTAGCAGCTATAACATGATCTAACGGCTGGAAGTTGAAGCTAGACAAATTCAAACTGCAAATAAGGTATAAATTTTTAACAGTGAAAATAATTAACTATTGGAACAACTTACCAAAGGCCATGATAGATTCTCCATCAGTGACAATTTTAAAAATCAAGATTGGCTGTCTTTCTAAAAGATCTGCTCTGGGAATTATTTTGGGAAAATTCTGTGGCCCATGTTATGCAGGAGGTCAGATTAGATGATCACAATGGTCCCTTCTGGCCTTGAAATCTGTTTGTCCTTTAAACAAGTTAGAATGAAGTTTCTTAATATTAGTATGGGAAGGATTGTTTCCCCTAGTGCCATGTATGGAGATAGCTGTTGTCCATTAGTGATATCAGTCCTTACTACCCTGATCCCTGCATAAGATCCTCCATGGTTCCAGGGATTTGGCCCCAAATCTGGAAAGCATCCCCTATTCAGGACAGCACTTGAGCACATCCACAAGTCCTCGCAAAGTTAAAAAAGCTTAAAGTTAGGCACACACTTAAGTGCTGTCTTGAATTGGAATCTTTGTGTGTGAAGAAGAGTGGAAGAGAGGAAGACCGATGGTGGGGCAGAAATGCACAGACATTGTCTATCACTTGACACGCAGCAGGAACTCAAAAATTCTGCTGCTGAGATAAAAACAGCCCGGGTCCTACCATCTTTTCAGTGAATGCTTTCTACATAGTGGAATCATTCTTGAAAGGGTCCAGAACTTGAGAATTCTTTGTGCAAATGGACCTGGCTTTTAGCAGACAATGAGGTTTGGAGTCAGACCTTTTATTGGAGGGGGAGGAGGGAGGCAATTTCACACCTGTCCTATGAAAGAATGTGGAGGAATTCTCTTCCTGTGCATTTTACCATGGGAAAAGACAGTCTGGTCCATGATAAATAACTGTCACTATGATGCATCCATGTCCACTGATCTATTCTATTTTTTGAGCACCTGCTGTAACAGAAAAATTGAAATGGATGATATCCTAAGGATAAATGTCTCCCAGTTTGGAAATGTTTGCTTCTGAGTGTTTATGTTCAGTAAATGTCTTTGGCTTTTTGGCATCTATCCAGCAACAAGAGACTTATCCTGGAACAGAGTTATATTCCAGTGACATTATCTCTTAATTAAAATAGTGGATGGATTCTAATGGTAAACACTGTGTCTGTCTTATTTCCAAGCTGAACTCTGTAATTCAAAACAGCAGCTACTGCAGATCACCACTGCAATCTGTTCCTCTTCTGACATTTTATAACTCACTAAGACACAATGGATCCAATCCTGTTCTAATTGAAGGCAATGGCAAAGCTGCCATTGATTTCAATAGGTGCAGAATTAAATCTAATATAAGAACTAAAATTCAGTGCAGGGTATTGAATGATTTCTTTTGCACTTTTTTATACTGTTTTGGATAATATATAGTGTTCTGGCAGGGAAATAACAATCAGTCTATTGATCTTTTTTATATGGATGGAATAAAAACATTGCATTCTGCCAGCTATTTGATTATAGGAATTGCAATTAGATTTTTTGTTCCCAATGGGACTTTAAATAGTGAGAATTATGTTCCTGTTATGTTAAGTAAACCAAGCAACACAATATTTATTGTGGATTCAGTGACAAGGGAGATTGCATTATCTAAAACTATTGCATCATGGCATCTGGCTTGACCCACTAGATAAAAAATTGTCTCATTTGCAATATAAATTTTCTTTATTGCATTTTAACCTAAAGCTATCACACAAAGCATTATCTTCCAAGATCAGTTCAAAGCAATTTTAGACAAAGGCCACTCTTACAGAGCTTTTAAGAACTGACAAATGTCACAAGAGACCTATAAGAAAAGCGGTGTTCTTCCATTCAAAAATTAGATGTAAATCAGATAAATCCCCCTTTCTCATTTTCTCACTCTTGCACTGTAGAACTCACTGTCATATGCTGAAAGAAATGCAAGATACAACTATGCATTGCCTTTGCCTTAAATATAGATATCCCATCATGCAAATGATGACTTGCACACACACTAATGGTTATTTAAAGTGCTGTAATATTTCTGTATTATTTTGCTTAGTAGTTATGGCTATCTGCTGCCTAAAGATAATACCTGCATTACATCAGCAGAGAATGACATGGTAAAACTCGTCAGACATCTGAAGCCTTCTGAATCTTCTGACAATCTCTTGGCATTTACTGTTCTCTCCTACTTCATACTCTGAGCATTATGTTTCCCAGGAGCTACCTGGTAGATCAGCTACAAATATTCCCTTTTCCAGTGAGAGTCATTCTATCATCTTATCCAGGATACCAATTTGGAGGGCCTCCGATAATTAGGGTGACCATATGTCCCATTTTGGCTGGGACGATCCCTTTTTTAAGCCCTGTGCTAGCCGTCCCAACTTTTTTGGCAAAAGTGGGCATTTTCCCGTTTGCTTTTGATCTGTTGGCAAGAGCAAATGGGGCAAATACCCACTTTCAAAAAAGTGGGGTGCAGAGGAACATGCACTGGTGCAAGCAGCGATGCCACCCCCTGCCTTTTGAAAATATGGTCACCCTAGCGAGTATGTGCATCACTGCTTGCCCAAGCCCTGCCTTCCCCGCTTCCCCTTTGGGAAATATGGTCACCCTATGGACAATTGGCTTTTTTGGTTCAGTGGCCAAAGTAAAAAAAAAAGATTATTTTAGGTTAGTCCAAAACAAAATGCTTCATTTTGATTTCAGGCTTTTTTAATTGCTTCTTTGTTAAAAGGAACAGAAATCTGAAAATGTCATTTACGAAACAGAAGGGAGAGGTCCCCTTGTCCTGTAGTTAGAGCTCTCACCTGGCTTCAAGTCCCCACTCTGTGATTCAGAGGAGGGACTTAAACTTGAGTCTCCTACATTGCAAGTGAGTGCACTAACAACTGAGTGAAAAGGCACATTAGGGTGGGGCCTTCTCAGTATCTCCAGTTGAAGCTGTTCCACTTTGTATAAATAACAACTTATTCATCGGAGCAGAGACTGGGAACCCAGATAAGCCACCTAACCACCATGTTATAGTCATTCTGGTGCTTCTTCTGTCTGGCTCAATGACTATTTCATTATTTATACAAACTTGAACAGTTTCAGTAGGAGAGATTGAGAAAGATGTACCCTAGATTACCTTAAATTCCAGTGTTTAGGGCAGTCCACTGGGACATGGGAGACCCAAGTTCAAGTCCTTGCTCCAATGTAAGCAGAGTTGGGACTTGAACCCTGGTCTCCCACATCTATGTAAGGACTCTAATTATGGGGCTATAAGGTACAAAGGCAACAGTTGTAGTACCACCACTATCACGAATAGTGCCTAAGTCTTCTTGTGAATCAAGCCCCCTCAATTTTTTCCCCCCCTAAAACTATTCAGTGTGTCAATTCATATATAGTTTCAGGTCAATCCTAGATTGCATTTTTCAGCGAACATTTATCTGAAATTTCCCCCCATTCTACTGCATAGAAAATATAGTATACAAAAGGAGGAGCTAGATTGCTGACCTGCACTTCCTGAAAAAAGGAGTTGGCCTGTAGCTAAAAGAATAGGAGGATGCTCCTCACAGGTTTTAATTTGAGGTTAAACAAAATTCCTCACTCTCAGAATCACTAAAAATCTTTCTGAAAACACCAGCTCTTGATAAATCCTAGATTTCTCTTTAGAAAACATTGTGTTTAAATGTTATCTGTTAACAGTAATGTAACCTCATTTTTCTCTTACACCAGTTTTATACCACTAAAATCACATTGCATATATCTACCCTACATTGTAAACCCATGTCTGTGGGACCCATGCTTGTGGACTCTATTTCCAAGTCTGTGCTTGGGCATTCACAGTGTCTCGTAAACCTGGATTTTTATTTTTTTTTTTGCTGGATTCAGGTCTCACAACTATACTAACTCATCCATCCTTCTGACTTAGGTCTATGACCTGAGCTGCATCCACATTGCAAAAACAACAGTACATGGACCCAAGCGTCAGTGGGACACTGGCTTAGAACTACCCCCACAAATGGGTCCTAGGAGCTGTGACCTGAGTGCTTGCTGAGCCAAGTCACAGATTTGTGTGTGGACAGTAGTGAGGTTTGGGCTCAAACCTGAGACTGACCTTGGGTTTACACTAAATGTAGACATACCCATTGACTTCAAGTGGGGCTACTCTTAGTTTGCACCAGTCTAGCTGTCAGGAGAATGATATCCCTATTCTCTATTGCACACAGCTGAGCAGACTAGTAGCAGGCAGTGGTGCACATACACATTAGCCAGTTTATTATTACAGTATTAGCAGTAATAAAGGGGCAGGGGGGAAAAGCAGGCCCGTTTCACAACCTGCTCTAAGAACAGTGCATATGCACTGTGGTATCTAACCTCATCCCCTTTCTGGGGTTTGGCTTTATTAACAAAGAACTCAACCATAAGATAGTTTGCACAAACTTTCTTTCCACATTTGGTTCCTCCTTGAGGACTGTGCAACCCATACCATAGGATCTCTTTCTATAAAGGAACTCCCACCCCAAGTATATCTAGGTATGGTATTAGTGAAACTGAGTCACAAAACCCTTTCACAACAGGATCAGTACCTGCTAAACAGGGGTGTTTTAGGCCAACACACCCACCTTGTTACAGGGTAGGTGGTAACAGTCTGGATAAACCCTAGATATTTGGACAGTTATTTGCACCAACTGAAACCTTCCTTGTTTCCCCATCAGCTCCTTCTCTGCATACTGTCTTCCTACCTCCTTCTTTTTATGTGACCACTTCCTTCCCTTTCCCTGAGTTCTAACAATGCCTTTCTCTCTCTCTTTCCTCCTGACTCAGAACAGGCCTCCTACTTTCCTATATATTTGCTACTATCTCAGAAGGTTTGTAAGTCTCAGAGACCTACTATTCTACTCAAATCTCTGACTGTGAGACATTCTTAGGGGAAGAGATGCTCCAAACGTATCCATATCTGTTGCCCAAAATAAGGGCAAGGGCCATACTTGCAGAAATTCTGTCTCAAGGAGTCCTTTCCTCAACTTCCTTTTCCCTTACAGCAGAAAAAGAGAAAAACCACTAGCATTCTCCCTGTACACTAGACAGTTTTCTGGCTTTACACAAGTCCCATCTATTCCCCTACAGGTAAGCTCCCTCCTAATCAGTGCCTTCCACTCAGCCTAAATCTCCCCATTTGCAGCTTAATTGACTGATTGGGCCCACCTGGCCTAATTCAGCTCTCTCAGGGCTAGTGTGGGGAGTACACCCCATCACAGTCATATAATAACATTTTCTAGGGCTGAGGTTTCCTTTTTTACACATTAAATATCACATGTGATAGTACTTAACTAAAAGAGGTTTGAGTTCAAGGTTGTTGCTAGCTCTTATGCTTTTGGAATCGGTTTACTGATCCATTATTTAGACTCATTGCTTTAATGAAACTTACTGTTTTCAAAGTCCCTCCTTTACCAATGATTTGCTTTAAAAGCTTGTATGCTTTTTTATTTTTAAGTAAACATGTTTGAATTAGTTTCTCAAATCTGTGGGCTAAAGAAATAGTTTTGTGGGTGATGTTTTGCTACATGAGCATTTTCAAATTATTAAAACTAAATAATGCCATCTTGTGGTGAGTAAAGAAAATACAAAAGTTAATCAGAACCCTCTAATCACATCCTACACAGATGATATGCTAAGTAAACGTGGTGGTTGTTTAGAATGGGACAGTACTGTTTCTATAGTTCAGAGTTTAGTAAGATTCTGTAAAAATATTTGGATAAAAAAAACATGCACAAGTGACTAAAATCAACAATCTGCAATAGTTAATCAAATTAAAATAGGACATATTTATAGCAGTTCATTCAATTTACCAAACCAGACTGAACAACATATTGACTCCAACATGTATAAACTGTAAGCAAACATAAAATTCTCCTAATATACTGTTTAATCAATAGAATAGTAGAAATGTTGGCAAAGTGACGTAGGGAGTAAGTTTTCAATGTAAACATTGTAAACAATCTTGATATCAGATTGCAGTTCAAGTGCCCCAGGCAAATACCCCAATGACCTGGGGGAAAAGGGTGATATTCTGAAACTCTCTCTTTTTGTGTGTTAGTCTGTTTGTCTCAGTTTTACCTGTGTCATCTCCCTGACTGTAACCATTAGATGAACCAGGGTATACTTCTAAAGCATCATAAAATGTACTTTACATTAGCTTTTGCAATTTTCCTCTCTTTCTCAGGCATTCAAAAGTTAGATTTCACAGTTCTCCAACTACATCATCGGACTATCAATTTGGTAGCTTACTCATATTTTTATTGTATTTAAGGTGGTTATTTTTCATATATTTTAGTGATTTTGATGTCATCATTATACCATCATGTATACAGTGTCACATCAAAATGCACCTTTCCTTTAAAAGGAAGCTTAGATACTGAAGAATGCAGAAATGTTACCAAGGTCCTAATTCTGGGATGGGTGCTCTCATCCTCACAATAAAACCCACAAGAGAGCGACAGGTGCAGAATAACTCGGGGAACCTTGCAGAATTTTATCCTAATGAATGTGTCTGCAGGGGAAGGATTTGCCCATCCACAGAACAGGCTGCAGGAACTATTCCCAAACCCAAGGGATCCTCCTGGGGAGCAGCAGGAAGTCAGACCTGACTTCATTCAGGTCTATCCCTCCCTGCTGGCTCTGTACTCCCAAAACCTCTTGCCCTGACTGTTCAGCTTCTGTGCAATTGCACTGCCAGGTTCTCCTATTCCTACAGCTGCCCCAGGGAACTCCCTTTAAAAAGGTATCCCTACCACAGATGTGGTTAGTTTGTCAGAAAGGTAATACTGCCCTAGGCAATATTACCTTTAAAAGGAAGCTTTATAAGCTCTGCTGGGTGGAGAGATGGGGATAATATGCATCTTCCTCTGTCTTTGAGGCCAGAAAGGACCATCATGCTAATCTAGTCTGACCTCTTGCACATTGCAGGTCACAGAACCTCACCCAAACACTTCTGTAATAGACCCCTAACCTCAATCTGAGTTACTGAAGTCCTCAAAGCATGATTTAAAGACTCCAAGTTACAGAAAATCCACCATTTACTCTAATTTAAAACTACAGGTGACCCGGGCCCCATGCTGCAGAGGATGGTAAAAAACCCTCAGGGTCTCTGCCAATATGATCCAGGGGAAAATTCATTCCCAACCCCAAATATGGCGATTAGTTAGACTCCAATCATGTGGTCAAGACCCACCAGCCAGACACCTCGGAAAGAATTCTCTGTAGTAACTTAGAGCTCTCCCCATCACTGGCCATTGGAGAATGTTAGCAGTCACAGATCGGCTTCATGCCATTGTAGGCAGTGTTATCATATCATCTCTTCCATAAACTTATCAAGCTTAGTCTATCAAGCCAGTTAGATTTTTTGCCCCCACTGCTCATCTTGTAAAGCTGTTCCAGAACTTCATTCCTCTGATGGTTAGAAACCTTCAGCTTTCAAGCCTAAACTTGTTGATGGCCAGATTATATCCATTTGTTCTTGTGTCCACATTGGTGCTTAACTTAAATAACTCCTCTCCCTCCCTAGTATTTATCCCTCTGATGTATTTTTAGAGAGGTATCATGCCTCCCCTCAGGTCTTCTTTTGGTTAGACTAAACAGTCTCTTCTCATAAGGTACATTATACATTTCTCAGATCTTTTAGTAGCCCTTCTCTGCACCTGTTCCAGTTTGAATCTCTCTTTCTTAAACATGGGAGACCAGAACTGCACACAGTATTCCAGATGAGGTTGCACCAATGTCTTATACAATGCTACTAACACTTTCCTGTCTCTATTGGAAATACCTGGCCTGATGCACACTAGGACTGCATTAGTCTTGTTCACAGCTGCATCACATTGGCAGCTCATAGTCATCCTGTGATCAACCAATACACCCAGTTCTTCCTCTTCCTCTGTCTCTTCCAACTGATATGTCCTGATCCCTTACCCCTCCTCTGGATCACTGTTCCCACCCATTCCTCCCTGCAGATCCCTAGACCAGAGGAGAAGTTTCTGTGAGGTCCAAGATTAGATGGGGGGAGAGGGTGATGCTGCAGAGACAGCTGTACCCTACACCCAACAATTCTGTGAAGAAAAGGGGAAATCTGCATGTGCTGGGTCTCCTTTGTGTGTAAATGTGGGGGGCACAACTCCCCATAATACCATCCACCATTCTGTGAATGTGAGAACCATTGTTCCTGTTCGTTACCATTTTCTGTAAAGAAAGACAAATGCCATGGAATGAAATTGTGACCTCAAATTACATGCAATCCGCAACAGTTAATTGAAACAATATTTCAGATCTTTTTAGTTACTGATTTGCACATTTTAAATGTGGTCTAAACAGTTGATTATATGCCTGAAAATGTCAATAAGCAATTTTCCAATCAGGTTTGTGCACCTGTGAACATATGACTGTGCAACAGGAAACATACATCATCCTGTGTTCAATAATTTTAAAATCGACTTCCTAGGCTGCAGAAACTAGTGTCTGACTTTTACCTTTTTCTTTGGTTAGCATTTAAATCTCAAATCATCTGCTCAGAACTCAGCCTCAGTATCTTGGCAAGGCATGACAAAATTCTGTGGGGAATGCTTAATGGCTGGAGTAGCTACCGTTGCTCTAGTACCTAGGCACTATGGAGGAAGAAGGATAAAAAGATCTTTACAGTGGCAGATTTCCAGTCCAGCACTGCTTTGCATGAAGTTGTGCATCCACAGAAGCATGTGCTTCTTTTAATACCCACACCCCTTTGTGAACAGAACCACAACATTTCATGTGAACAAAGGGTCCTCTTGCAATAGGAGGACTGGGTAGATTTGCCCAAATGAGGACAGTAGCAATATACGTTCTATTGAAGTTTGGGCTGCATGTCCTGTGTATCCCATACCATTTACAATATGTCCATTAATGACTCCCTGTGTAATAATAATGCACTGAAAATATATCTACAAGTTGGATGTAAAATTTTAGCTCACCTTTTTTTAAAACCTGAAGATGTAAAATGATTGTGTAGCAAGAGCAATGGAACTTGCAGAAAAAAAGTCAAAACCAGAAAGTCTAACAGATTTGTGTTTCCAATAACACATGAATACTTTTGATGATAAAGTCAGGATGGAGAGGAAAGACATGTAACACCAAGAGAAGAAAAGTAATCACTTGGATGGTATGATCTAGTGGATATTTTCCATCACTAACTTCTACAATTTCTCTTTTCATGGGATTGTGAAATTTAGTAAGGCACAGAAATATGAACCTGAATTTACTATATGCAGGTAGGACGCGTGTGAAGACGTAAAAAACGCAAGTTCTTGCCCTGAAGTCGAGGACTTACTGGTAAAGTCACAGGTGGACTTGAAGTATTGTGGGGTTTTTTAATATTAACTACTTTTATTTTATATATAGTTGTTGCCTCACTAACCAGCTACAAATTTTCAGAAGAACACTTTGCCAAACAAGATAAAGTCATGGAGGAGTATGGAAATAATTAGAGTATGGAAACACAGGAACTGCTATACTGGAAGAGATCAGTATCTGATGTGTGCAACAAAGAATATAATGACTACATGATAGAAGAGACTTTATTTTTCCAAGAAATCACAAATTTTAATCTTACCTGGGCTAAGCCCATGGTTTGAGGTGAAATATTTTGACCTTATTTTATACTGGAAACAGGCTTTTCCTGAGCAGGAAAACCATAATCAACCTCTAGCTGCCTGGGGTTTAGATAACACTTCCCCTATAAGCATGATCTTTCAAAATTGTCCATTGTGGGGGCTTTATACTTTCCTCTGAAGCATCTGGTATGATACTATTAGAGACTGGTCTGAACTAGTATGGCTATTCCTATGTTCTTAGGAGACAGACACCACCACTACAGAGGCTGTGAAATTTCAAGGAAGATAGAATACCTCTGTTCTGGAACTGTGAACTACTCCATTCTTTATCTGATGTGGTCTGTGTATAGAACTGGAGTGTGAGGAGGTTGCACTCAATATGATCTAATCAGGATGATTCATTAATGAACATATTTGGCTCTGGCCCCTCAACTTTGCTTATGTCAAATGTTTCAGGTGACAAGAGTCTTAAAGGCTGATTCTGAGTGGGTTCATCTCTGAGTTGTTTACTGTCTTTTTAATTCATTATTTGTATTACAGTAGTGCCTAAAGTCCCCCAATCGATATCAGGGCCTCATTGTGCTAGGTGCTGTACACACACACACACACATTGTAAGGGTATTGTGAGGAGAGATACATTAAGACTGATGAGCTGCTCAGGCACTTTGGCAGGGTCGGCAATCTTTCAGCAGTGGTGCGCTGAGTCTTCATGTATACACTCTAATTTAAGGCTTCGCATGCTGGAAACGCATTTTAACGTTTTTTAGAAGGTCTCTTTCTAAGTCTATAATATATAACCAAACTAATGTTATATGTAAAGTAAACAAGGTTTTCAAAATGTTTCAGAAGCTTTATTTAAAATTAAATTAAAATGTAGATTTTATTAGTTTAGTGTGATCCTTGCCCTTGCTTTTCCTTGCTGAGTTTTCCAATGTCTGGTGGCACCTATTTAGATACTTTAAGCTGCACACAGGCTTCGGAGTTATACATTGATAACCAGCTGGCAGGAGGTCAGCGGCTGGAACCCCAGATCGGCAGCTGAGGTGAGTGAAGCTGATGGCTAGTAGGGCTGAGCAGGGCCTGAAGCCTGGGCCCTGTCTGGCAGGGGGCCTGTGCTGGAACTCCAACTGGAAGCAAGGTGTGATGGCACGCGGGATGAGCTGAGCTGCTCAGCCCGCCACTGTTCTGGGGTTTGGCTGCTGGCTCTTGCCAGCTGGAGTCTCAGCCTGCTGCCAGCCTGGGGGAAGGAACCCCCAGGCTGGCAGCAGGTGCTGAGTGGTGCTGGCGGTGGGAGCCCCGCTGGCAGGAGCCAGCGGTGGAAACCCCAGAGCAGCAGCGGGCTGAGCGGCTCAGCTCGTCCCACGTGCCATCAAAAATTGGCTCGCGTGCCACCTTTGGTACACGTGCCGTAGGTTGCTGACCCCTGCATTATGGTAATGGCAGCCATATAATTACATGAGAAGTAGATTCTGGCAGGTCTCCCCACTCCGTAGTAATGTAGCCTATTCCTTAGTACATTCTAAATATACAAAACAAAGTAACTAACTTGAAATCCACAACACACTCAGCTTCTGCCTCCTGCCCATTGTAGCTAACTACACCTCCAAGAGTTATGTCTTCCTAGTTTACTGCAGACTTACACTCTCCATATTTGTTGTCAGGTTTTGATCAAGTTTTAAACTGTAAGAGCCTCAAGGAAGGGACATTGCTGTTTCATTTTTGCCCATAAAACACACCTGCAACACCATATAAATCAGTGGTTCTCAAACAGAGGTACATGTATCCTGGGGGTATGCAGAGGTCTTCCAGGGGGTACATCAGCTCGTCTATATATTTGCCTACTTTTACAACAGACTACATAAAAGTACTAGCGAAGTCAGTACAAACTAAAATTTCATACAGACGACTTGTTTATACTGTTCTATATACCATACACTGAAATGTAAGTACAATACTTATATTCCAATTGATTTATAATTATATGGTAAAAATGAGAAAGTAAGCAATATTTCAGCAATAGTGTGCTGTGACACTTTTGTATTTTTATGTCTGATTTTTGTAATCAAGTAGTTTTTAAGTGAGGTGAAAGTTGGGGGTATGGAAGACAAATCAGACTCCTGAAAGGGTACCGTAGTCTTGAAAGGTTGAGAGCCACTGATATAAATAGTATAATGCTGGGCCTTGTAAGGAGAGCTTTGGACATGTTAGAGATGGAGTATTTTAGTCTCAGTGAGAGATTCACCACTGTTCTGGCCCTTTTGTGCCTGCATCTCATACAACTCAGGCAAATGCCCCAACCACTGGGCTATAGAATCAGTCTCTTTTTGGCCCGCTGAACATTTTATTATTTATGTGAAATGGAACAGCTCCAATAGGAGACATTGAGAGCACCCGCAACCCCAAACTTCCCTAACCACCAGACTCTTAGGTTTCACCTGGAATGCTGGGGCCCAGCTTCAAGTTCCTGCTCAGAGTTAAGCAAACTGTCCTAACCAGCAGGCTCTTAGCTATTTTGCGGGGTCAGATTTAGTGTCTGTGTACATCTCTTTCCCTGCTCACTCCCTTCAGAAGTTCCTTCATGAACCTGAAAAAATGTTTTAACTGAACCCCCAAAAATTTCGATTTTGACAAACTGGTATTTTCCTGGCCAAAAATGTTTTGTTGAAATATTCCACAACAGTTCTACATGTGACATAAAGAGTCTTCTTAGTTACTGAAATAATTCTTAAACTCTGCTTCTTTTTCTACTTCCTCATTGAAAACCCTAAATTTAGCTA
Source organism: Chelonoidis abingdonii (assembly GCF_003597395.2). Lineage (NCBI taxonomy): Eukaryota > Metazoa > Chordata > Testudines > Testudinidae > Chelonoidis > Chelonoidis abingdonii. Next base: position 66,617,449 of record NC_133774.1, on the reverse strand, counting down.
AACTTATATGATATTGTTTTAGTAAAGTAAAGTGTTTGGAAATTGCATTGCTTTGTTCCTTTTTTGTGCCTGTTATTTATATGACAGGTTTCAGAGTGGTAGCCGTGTTAGTCTAGATCTGTAAAAAGCAGCAAAGAGTCCTGTGGCACCTTATAAACTAACAGAAGTATTGGAGCATAAGCTTTCGTGGGTGAACACCCACTTTGTCAGATGCATCCAGTGAAGTGGGTTTTAGCCCACGAAAGCTTATGCCCAAATAAATTTGTTAGTCTCTATGGTGCCACAAGTACTCCTTGTTCTTTTTATTTATATGACTATCCTTATTGTCTGTCTTTATATAATTGCTCTGTGGTTCAGGAAACAGCTACACTTCAGTGCTGGTGGTTTTTTTAGTGCACTCTGTTTCCTTTTCCAGATATTCACCTCACTCACTATTCTTGTAAATGTAATGTCAAAGATTACTCAGTGTGTTAAAATATTTTGGAGAGAGAAATGAACAGAGTTATAACACAGAAGCCTGTAAACAGACATGACACACCTCAAAAGTTGCAGTCTTATTCAGAGCTTACTGAAGTTGGTGGGAGTTGGACTGGGACCTATATTCATAAAAACTCTTCTGCTAGATCTTATAGAATTTATTTATTTGAATAGTTTAGATAGATACAGGCACTTTTAATGTAGGCATTGATCTAAATGGAAGATTATATGTATATAGATTTCTTTGTGGCCTGGATTAGAAAAATAATGTAAGTGCTATCTGGAGAAACATAAAATGCTTTGTAACTAACTTTTATCTGGCTCTGAAATATTTAATCAAGATCTGAAAGAATGGTGTTCCATTTCTGCCTATAAACATTGTAACCTCTACTATTCACTGCGGAGAAACAGACTCCCACGCACCTCTCATAGCTGTATGATTTATTACACTGGAATTTGCTGTAAATCTACTTCTCTTTTGTAGCTATCAAAATGTAGATGCATATGAGACACGGGAACTTTCAAAGAGTCAATGAAAGGGGTATGATTATAAAGAATTGTTGCTTATCTGATAAAACCATTACTGAAGCGCTCACTGACTTTTCATAGCATATATAAATGATTCATTGTATAGAACAAAACTGTAAAAATTGCATCCCTGTTGTTCTCAACTATCGCAGAATAAAAGGAAAAAGTCCAAGAAGGTATATACATTTTTGCAAGTAGATTTGCCTATATGTAAGTGGTGGGCTTTTCTTTTAAACAGTGCTCCCATTCATGTCTTTCAAAAGAGAAAAATCCAAGTATTATCTGAGAAAATATTGAAGAAACAGTTAAAAGAATATAACACCTCACTGAAATACTTTCTAAACATTTAACAGCCCTAAAAATGATCAATGATTTGAAAGCTCACTCTGTCATAAAGATATTTTCCTTTACACATCTTCCCACCTTTATTTTAGGAAAAAGACAATCAGTAGAGTAACATAAACAAGGAACAATTACATACTCAAAGTACAAACATGACAAACATGTCATGGTTAACATATGATGATTACATGTACTACATTATTGACCCTGGGGGTTGGATTCACTCATTCTGGCATATGGAGGTGACCTTACACTTCTACGTATTCACTTGATCTCTCTTCATCAAGGCGAAAGGGGACGAAGGGGGGATTCATCCTGAGGGAAGGCAGAAAGTGGTATAACTGCAACACCTCTTCTGCATTTCAGATGGGATAGGGGGCTGTAAATTTCTCTAGAGGCCACAGATGGAAAGGGCTTGTGTAAGCCCCTTGTTAGCAGAGTCAGCATTTGAGCCCCATAGAAGAGAAGTAACATTTTGTGCATCCAAGCACTAGCAGCATTGCTTTGTTAATAGTAGCAGTTTGTTCCATTAGAACATAGTTGAGTACCCATGGGGGATAAAAGTTATACCTGTCTTTTTTTTCGTTTTTTTGATACTTAGTGAATGTCCCTTCTGTGAGAGATATGGCAAGGAGATCTTATTGCATTAAGTTTAAAGAGCTGTGGAATCCACTGTATAAACAATGAAAAAGTTATGTATTATTGCAGGATTGTATTTAGCTTGTCTAGGAAGAGACATGATCAGTGAAAACCCTGGGAAGTGTTACAAACTTCCAAGAACTATTTTACACAAAGTGCCTGACAAGAATGAACTTCTGGGACAAAGTTCAAAGGGGGTTCCCAAGAAATCTCAAACATATCTCCTCTGGTTATGCAAGAACTAGCCTTCTGAAGCTTCACTCTGAGGAGGGGACCTTTGTTTGCTGATCACCTATTACATGAGGAGAAGGTCAAAGGCCCAAACTGTATAAAGGAAAGACTGAATGATTCATGGGTGTGCTTGTTCTGAGCTAACAGCTATAATAAACTTGTAACCACAGAAAAGCCCCTTGGTGGGCAGTACTGGGTTTATTAGGGCACCAATGCTGCTATCGCTCCAGGCCTGCACTGGGAAGGGGATCCTAATGACTCCATCCCCATGGCCAGGATGTGTGGCAGAGAGCTCCTTTGGCTCCGTGGTGGGAGCAGAGACCCCACCATGGCCTTGTGGCTGTAGGAGTTCCCTCTCCCCACCATGGCCCCGGAGCAAGAGGAGTGCTTTCTCCTTGCCATAGCCTCAAGGGAAGAGAAGCGCTATGCCCCAGCTGCAGCCCTGGGTTGGAGCACTTGTCAGCTCCTGCCATGGCCCTGGGACTAGAGGACCTGTCGGCGCCCCACCACAGCGGGCAAGACTGGAGGTGGGATGCCAGGACCATGTTCGTTCCCTGTTGGAGCCCACAAATATGTTTGGCACTGGGCCCACAAAAGGTTAATCTGGTCTTGTTGGTGGGGTTTGAAGGACTGATCACATGCCTGAGCCCTTGTTGGAGTTGGGGGTGATTTTTTGGCAAGGGTAAGCTTATTAGTATGCATGCAAATTCTTTTATTGTTTTTAAATTGTTTTCTCTATAATGCTTTCAACTTAAGAATAAATGTGCTTGCTTAGAAAAGGCTGTGTAGTAACTGCTAACTGTGGGCAATTAAGCTGTTCATAGTCTCTGAGGAGAAAGCAAAGCAGGCCTCCTTTTGCAGGTTGCTTTGCTGGAAAACTCAGTGTAGGCAGGGAACTGTGCAGACTTGAAAAACCCGGGTCAGAAGGGAGTGAGATGTAATGGCTGGGGTGTAAGAATCCTAAAAGTTCATTCCCTTGTTGGACCACAAAGGGAGAATATAGGTGCAGTTGCCCTGACCTGGTATATGCTCCGTTTCTCACCCCTAAGCGTGTTATATTTTCAAAAACTCAGCAGCAAAGTAATGTAGCAATTCACTGACAATTCAGGAAGGATGCCACAGCAACAGCATTCTTGTGAATCCTGTGAGACAAAAGTTACCTTTCAGCAGAGAGGCTGACATTTGTTCCATTACCACTGAAAAATGAGACTGTATAAAGTCAGTCACTTCACTCTCATGGGAATGATGATCTATAATGGTATTTCAGCAAAAAAGATTTCCAGAAATTTTACAACTACATTCTTTTCAATCATTCTAATTTTGCTTTCCTACAGTCATTGTCTATATTCAAAGGTGTAGACAGCACATAAGATGCATCCCTTTTCCCTGTCATGTCTCACTATTCCCCCCATGGGATTCTTGTTTCAAAGATCAAGCAGTTTGAAGCCAGCAGCAGCTGTGAAAAACATTATGGTTGCTACAAAGTACATGTGACAGTGCTTTTGTCCACATTATTAATTCACTGGTACTGCAGCCATACCATAAAAGAAAGATTAATGAAACACACCACCAAATCAATGCACAGTTCATTTGCAATATTTAAAGACTATTTAAATAAAAGCTGCACAAGAGTTAGATTAAAAGCACAGGTTTCCTTGTATCTCATGTTTTCAAGCTTCCATTTTGAACAGTACTGGAAGACTCCACATTACTAGCATTCAAGAAAAAAAAGGGGGAATTATATGCGATCTGATCCTTCTCCCATTAAAGTCAATGGCAAAAATCAGGACTGGTCAAACTTTTTCTGTGGAAACTGTTTTTGACAGAAAATGGGTTTTTGACTAAATACATTTTTTCAAGAGAAGTGCCTGCTTTCTCTGGAAATTTTCATTTTTTTCATTGATATATTTTGGCCAAAAACTTGAAAATTGCTCTGGGAAAAATAATTGTTTTTGAACTGCTCTAGCAAAAATCCCATTGAATTAAATGGGAACAAGATCAAGCACTTAAATTCTAACTATTTTAAAATTAAAATGGAATTACTGTTTAATTTTAAAGATTTTTTTTCCTCATGCACTGGGTTCACAGAACTCCAGAGTCTGAAAGAATTTTTTTCCAAGCAGTTTGTAGTGGAGTCCACTTTCTCCTAGCTCACTAAGCAGAGTGCATCAGCTAGAATCACACAAAGGAGTCCAACTCAAACAATTTCATTTGGTTGCAGGGGCAGACACTGAGGGACTTCGATACTTTCCAACTTTTTCTGTGTCTCTACCTTTCATAGGTGTAGACGTGTGACCTCCCCAGCTTGCATAATTCCACTGCTTGGAAAAACTATGTAATTTCATGAATTATCTCAGGCAAAAATTTGCTGTTTTCACAAAAAATTTTTATTTTTTCTAAAAACAACTTAACCCTCCTCACATACACTTAAATTAGATGTTGCCGATCCGTACCTCAAAAATGAAAATGAAAGGATTAAAGTAGAAAGTCATACCCCATTTAATGAACTCTTTCCCTCCAAACTCTCTTACAAAACAGCAACATTTCTCATCCAACCATCATCTCTCTCTAAGAATCCCTCTCCTAATACCCATGCAAATAAATAGACATCACTGCATGCTGAGAAGGTCAACAAATTAGAGGTCTGATGGACCAGGGGGAGGTGGAATAGTCAGTTTCAGAACTGAGGCCCTGGTTTAATTCAGAAAAGGAACAGGTTGTGGTACTCTTCCAAGATCTGCTGATAAAATTAGCTTTGCTCATGTCAGTTACCAAAACAAGACACCGTTCACAGTAGATTATGAAGATGTTCAAAATATGATTGTGCAGCTCTGAGATGCCTAGGGCTCCCTGAGTTTGACTCCTTTTCAACTGGTCTTTCTTGAGCATACTCATGGGCTTTTCTGGGCTCAGCTCCTTCTTGATAGGAGGAGAAAAAGAGTGGTGACATCTCTCAAATACCATTCATTGAGGCAACCGAGAGACATCACTCACAGTAAATTGTGCAGCTTTGTGACTCTCTCCTTTCTCACTTAAGGAGAAAAATAGTTAATACTGACATTTAAATTATCACCACTGAGCTCTTTTCAAACTCATACAGACATCTCTGCATTAGTTACACCCTTGGTTCACATTTTTTGGTTTTCTTTACAGCTCCAGAGCAGCCTCAAACTATGGTACAGAGTATAGGCATGTACCAGCCTTTTCCAAGCCCTGATGAGACCCTTCACAGAAGAAGGCCTGCTTTTAATTCTCAATCCAGGGACAATCATGATAGGCACTTCCAGTGACTGCAACTGCAGTAGTACTATATGGTGAAAGAGCCAGTTTACTTAAAGTTTTACAGTAGGACTTCATAGATCAATAGCCATACCTTAAATTTCACCAGAAACCCAACAGGAAACTAATGCAGACCATGGAGACCTGATGAAACATGCTGTCAGTGAGAAGTCCCAGTTAGTAAAATGGCAGCCACATTCTGCATGTAATTCAAGTTTCTGAAAGTTCCATATAATGTGCACACATAGAGCTAATTCTCCAGGCAATGGTGGTATTGATAACTTCAACAAGATTCACTTTAAAAAAACATGCACCCTTTTCACCAAGTGTGCATGGGAAAAAAGCAGCCCTGTCCATGGCTGTTATCTGCATATAGAGAAGCAGCTTAGTACTTGACATAAACCACAGTCAAAGAGGCTGATGAATTCTCTGATTTTTCTACTGGTGATTGCCTCAGCCTATCATATTTATCTCCATCTTGTCTGGATTGGACCTCCATCAGCTAGCTGTTATCCAAACCCTAATCCCAGCCATACACTGATCAGATGAACTAGAGATATAGAGCAGAATGTCATCAGCCTCATAAAAACAATGTCACCAGATCTCATTAACTGAAGATCCCTGGGAAAGGCTCCCTGTTCTTTATAAAAAAAACCTCTCACATCAGACCTGACAAACTCACTTTACCAAACATATCTTGTAGACTATATATATCCATAAATGTTAACATGTAAGGTGTCTACAGAAAGCTTATAACTTTTCAAGACTCATAATCATTGTGAGATGTATGTATGGGTAATATTTAAGGAATAATGTATTTATATTGAACATTTGCTTTATGGACTTGGAGTAAAATCAGTCATGATGGCCCAGTCATACAGGATGGTTAACTGACACTTGGCTCAATCATCTAGCCTTGCTTCATGCCAAGACTTTCAGTGGAAAAACATCAGAGACAACTGCAAACAACGAAAGCCACTTGGAGGTAAAAAAGGACTATTACAACAGACAGAGTTTTGCCCTGCCCATGAATAAAGACAAAAGATTGTTTCAGTATAACAGAGACTTGGAAAAGACACTCTGAACCCTTTCACTGAGGAGATATCTTGGGGAGCAGGGAGGTTCACAGGAAAAATTGGATCCTGGTTCACATGAAGCCAGCCAGGTCTGCAACAGGCTCAACTTTCTGGAGAAAACCCACTTTATTAGACAGAAAAGATAAGACTCAGGTTTGCATTTTATGATTTTGTTTTGTATTGTAACCACTTGTTTCCATCATTCTCTCTTATTTCTAGGGAACTCTCTATTCTTTCTTTAATAAACTTGTTTTTCTTTTATTCTAAGTGCTCACCAGTGCTGTGTGATTTTACAGGAGCAGTAAAACTAGTAAACTGGGGTATATTGCTCCTTTGGGGGCAGATGATCTGGGTTTTCTGTGAGCAGCCAGTGTCAGGGGCTGGATATTACAGGGGAATGATTCAATGGGACTCAGCAATTGGGTGCACCTATTATTACCCTGCAAGGCAAAGACAGGTCTGGCACAGCCCATAGGAGGGTGCTTGACTGACTAACAGGCTGATGATGGTGTAATAAATAAATAATTTATTTGTTAGGGAGCTAACACCTACTTACCACAAACAAAACACCCTTATTCTGGAGGCACGGGATTACAAGGTACCCAATAATCATCACAGTGATAAGAAGGAACCTGGCGATATCCTGCAAGAATAACTTCACCATACGTCTGTCTCTCAGAAAATGAGCAGTCTCTTTCAAGAGTAGCCCCATCAACCTCTGGCAGAGACATGGAATAGCAAAGGAGAAATTATACTGCAGTGGTATCTGTGGGACACTCTTCTTTTCCCATCACAAACTGTTTTCTAGTTGCGTAAGTTAAATACAAACCAATACTACCAGTAGGACAGCAGAAATGTACTGATAGAGCATGGATGTAACAGATTATATATTACTGATGTTTAATTCTCAGATTGTGTAAAACTATTCTATTGGCCAATAACATTTATTTCTTTACTGATCACATAGTTAACATTTCCACATTTAGCTTGATTTAAATGATGTTTTGTAGGAACACTGGCAGGATCTTGACAAGGGCCATCAGAACCAAAAGTCAGAGCAGGGTCAAATCTGAGGCTGGGAATAGCATAGGAGTTTTTAGTCAGGTTCCAGGTCAAGGCTGATACCAAGGGTTGGAGTCTAAGTGAGGTTTCAGGGTCTGGGTCAGGAAGTGAAGTCCAGATTAAGCCAAGGTCAAAGCCAGGAAGTCAAGAGCAGGAATGGTTATGGTAGTTATAGGAGATTCATACTGTTGTCTTGACAATTTCTGGAATGCCCCTTGGGTTTATATAGGGCAGGGAGCCAATCATGAGCCAGAAGGCTGTTTTTCTGTCAGACCTTTTGAGGAGGGACTTCCCAATGGTCTATATCCACAGCAGGTCATGGGTAGGAGTGCACAAGCTGGTTACAACTGATGCTGGGTAGCAGTTCTGTAGGCCTGGATTTGAGACCTGCTGGCCCTTACAAATGCAATAACAGCAATCTTTTAAAAGTGAACAAAGTTTAAAAAATATAAAGAAATTAGCTACAATTTTATGTTTCTCCTTTTATGTTGAAATGTACAAAATATATTGAGGATACATGGAACTTTATATTTTTTATAGCTAGAAAGCACCATGTATACTTAATAAAATGTATATATTGGTTAAAATATGGCTCAGTGAGACTAGGGTCATTGAGAGATGATTGGGGGTGACTGGATAAGAGACAAGGACAAATACACAGAGGGGCAAAGATGAAAGCATAATAAAGAGTTGAAACATGATAATGTAGAGAAGAGGGAGCCAGTGGATAGATTAAAAGAAGAGTGATGTGGTGAGACTGACAGGTAAGTAAGGTGATCCCGGTGACAGCATTTGGTAAGTACTGGAGGTCAGTGGGGTCAGGAGGAGGTTACAATAATTGTAATGGGAATAAAGGCCTGATTGAAAGTTTGAGTTGTAGGGTTAGAGGGATTCAGACTGATCTTGGAAGAAGAAGAACTGAAAGGGTTTGGAAACACCCCAGCTATGTTTGTCAAAGAGGAAGGAAGAAACAAAGATGATCTTCTGGTCACAGACTTGAATGACTGGGTGGACGGTGGAGTTATCACTAACCAGAAATGAGAGGAGAAGAGAGGGTTTGGGAAGGAAGGCAAGAAGTTTGATTTTGGTTGAAATGCAGGAATGGAATATTGTTTTTTAATTCTGAAGATAAAATGTTGTTTAAGGTGTAACCTGCTTGGTCCTGTAATGCTTGTTTTTACTTGGGAATAACTTTATTTTACAGTAGATTGAATTGCTTCAGACATAATCCTCCTAGCAAAAACCAAAACCAAGCTGTCTGTGATGTCAAGAAACCTTCCTTGATGAGTATCAGAGGGGTAGCCGTGTTAGTCTGGATCTGTAAAAGCAGCAGAGAATCCTGTGGCACCTTATAGACTAACAGACGTTTTGGAGCATGATGAGTCATTAACTAGCAAAACATTAATATTTTTCACTTTTTATTTTAATAAAAAACTCTTTAAAAGGAAGTAGCAGCTAGATGGAAAAGTTCAGATTGCGAAATGTGTGAATGTTTTTTCACTGCCTACAGTGCTGCTGATTTTACATTCCATTTTCATCTTCCCCCACCCAGTTCCCACTGTAGGAATTTATGAGTGGAAACTCCAACTTTAGCAAATGTCAGGATAGAAAGTAAGTTTTCCCTAGTTATTTGGCTCTAAGAATCAACATATTTGTTCTTCTGAACTTGTATGATATTACAAATTATAAAGGACAGGTAACAGGAAACAGAGAGTTCCACCTCTGTGCCAGTGATTCAGCTCTACCTCAGGTTAGCAGTCTATGTGAAAGAGTTGATGTCTTATTTCAACCATGTACATCAATGGTCACAGCTGGCACTAGTTAATCATCTCAAAGGAGAGGCTAATGGCTGAGCAGTCATGGTAACTAATTTGCCCTCTCACCTAAGAAGTGTTTTTTTGAAATCAGGGTTGAGACATATTGGCAGCTAGCTTTCATTGATTCTACCTCTAGTGCATCTTTTCTGTGGATACAGAATACTGTTCTTTAGAGTTGTCACTGGAACCTTTTGTCAGCAATAAGTTTACTTAAAATAAATAAAATAAAAGAAGGTACAGTAACTCTCCACTTAACGTCCTCTTGCTGTTTCAATCTTATGTCCCTGCTCAATTACAGAACATGCTCCATTTAAAGTTGTTGCAATGCTTTGCTATAATGTTGTTTGGCTGCCTGCTTTGTCCACAGCTGGCACCCCCTCATCAGCTCCCCAACGCCCCCCCCCCCAGCGTCTTCCTCTCCACCACCCATCTCCTACCCATGGCAATCAGCTGGCTTGCAGCATTCAGGAGGGAGCGGGGAGGAGCGAGGACTTGGCATGCAGGATCCCCCTCCCTCCCCTGCCTCCCGAATGCCACAAACCAGCAGATTGCCGTGGGCAGGAGGCAGGAGAAGGAGAGAGGTGACTGCATGGCGAGTCCTCGCTCCTCCCCGCTCCTTCCTGTCCATAGCAATCAGCTGGCTTGTGGTGTCCAGGGGGAGGGGAGAGAGGGGGAACCTGCGCACTGTGTCCTCACTCCTCTCCCCTCCTTCCTGAACACTGCAAGCCAGCTAATTGCCACCCGACAGGAGGAACGAGGACAAGGCATGTGGAGTAAGGCGGGGCACCTCCCAACTATTGTATTGTACTGTATGGCAAAAAAAAATTTCCCTGGAACCTAACCCCCTGTCATAAACATACAGCTAAGGGTAGCATAAAATCCCTCCTTTACCTGTAAGGGGTTAAGAAGCTCAAATAACCTGGTTGGCATCTGACCAAAAGGACCAATGAGGGGAGAAGATACTTTCAAATCTATGGGGAATGTTTTTGTTTTGTCTCTTCGTGTGTTCTCTTCAGGTCAACAAGGAATCAGGGCAGGGAAAATACATCTCCCAAAACCATACCAGAACTAAGCATCTAAAATTACAAATTGTAAGTAATAGGAAGAAAATGTATTAGATTATCTTATGTTTTAGTTTGTGAATTGTCCCTATGACAGGAGGGAGGTTTATTCCTGTTTTTTTTTTTTTGGTTTTGTTTTTGTAATTTTAAAGTTTTGCCTAGAGGGAAATCCTCTGGGTTTTGAATCTGATTACCCTGTAAAATTGCCTTCCATCCTGATTTTACAGAGTGTTTCTTTTACTTTTTTTTTATAATAAAGTTCTGCTTTTAAGAACCTGATTGGTTTTAGTGTCCTAAAAACCCAAGGGCTGGTATGTGCCCACTTTCTTAACCTATTTGGTTGGTATATTATTCTCAAGACTCCCTAGGAAAGGAGGTTGTTGTGTATTTGGTTGTCATGGTTTTTGTTCCCATGGCAACTGAGTTAGATATTTAGGGGATAGCCTAGCCTGCTCGGCCAGTTAGGTGAGCTCTGTGTGTGTAAATAAATGGTAGTTTTGTTAGCTGTCTGCTGTCTGGCCTCTAGTGATTTCTTCCTAAACCGGCTGCCCCCAAGGATATAACAAGTGGCGACGATGGATGGGATTCCGGTGCTGCTCCCGTAACAGAAGGAAGTAGAAGTCAAGGTAAAAAAACCAACCAACCAAACAAGAAAACTGCTTGTTTGCACTGACTGTGAAAGTGAAACTAAGAATCATGGCTACTCTGACCAGGCCACTGGAACCTTTTGATGAGAATATAGAGCAGTGGCATGTGTATACTGAGCGTTTTGAGCTTTTTGTTATTGCAAATGACATTACAGAAGCGAAGAAGGTGCCAATATTCTTAAGTGTTGTAGGGGCTAAAACCTACTCCTCCCTGCTACGCAGCTTACTACACCCTGTTAAGCCTGAGACTAAATCTTACAGTGACATTGTGGAAATCCTGGGGTCCCATTTTTCCCCAAAACCACTGGTAATTGCTGAAAGATATAGGTTCCACAAAAGAGACCAAAAAGAAGATGAAACAGTTGTACAATTTGTAGCAATTTTAAAAAAGCTAGCAGAACACTGTGAATTTAAAGAGATGTTAAATGATGCCCTGCGTGACAGGTTAGTGTGTGGCCTGTACAGTGAAGCTATACGGAAGCGCCTACTGACAGAGGCTCAGCTTACATTACAGAAGGCTGTTGATATTGCTGTCTCCATGGAACTGGCTACAAGGGAGGCGCAATACATCGGTGCATCCCCTAGGGTGCAAAAAGTGTCACAAGAAACCTACCCACAAAACTGTGTGCAGAGTCAAGAATGTTACCGCTGTGGTAAGCCAGGTCACCAGGCATCAGAATGCTGGTGTAAGGACCTGGTGTGTCGACACTGTGGCAAAAAGGGACACATTGAGTGTGCCTGTAAACAAAAGAAAAAAGAGGCCTGTGGTCTGGCGACAAAAAGAGGAACCTGCATACCCTAGAGCAGACCCAGGATGATCAAAGGTGACACCTCATCGCAAGAGCGGAAGTGCCACTGCATGTTTTGTCTTTGGCAGTGGGCTCACATGAATACTGGGTAACCCCCGTTGTTGGATGGCAAACCTATACGCATGGAACTGGACACCGGTGCAGCCGTCTCGCTGGTCTCCGAGACTGTGTATAAAGAAAAGCTACAGCATCTTCTGCGCTTAAGGCAACAAAAAACTGTTCTGAAGACGTATACGGGAGAAGCTGTGCCCATGTTGGGCACTATTGATGTTAAGGTGGAGCTCAATGGACAGGCTGCTAAATTGCCACTGTTTGTGGTGAGAGGTAACTACCCAGCCTTAATGGGTAGGTCTTGGCTTGGGAAGATTCAGCTGAACTGGGCAGAAGTGCACCGGATGACTAAAGAAGAAACCAGTCTAACCCCTATACTAAGGAAACATGCTGCTGTTTTTGGAGATGATTTGGGAAGTATGAAGGGAATCACTGTGACATTGAACATTAAACCTGACAGTCCACCAAAATATCTGAAAGCCCGAACTGTGCCATATGCCATCAGGCCAAAAGTTGAAGCAGACCTGGAGCGCCTGGTCACCAATGGAGTCCTAATACCAGTTACCCATAGCTCATGGGCCACTCCTATCATCCCCAATAGTGAAGAAAGATGGCTCTCTCCGGATTTGCGGTGATTTTAAAGTCACTGTCAACCCAGTGTTGTGTGCAGAGCAATACCCGCTTCCCCGCATCGATGACCTCTTCGCAGGCCTGGCTGGGGACAAAAGTTCAGTAAGATTGATCTGAGTCAAGCATATTTACAGATGCACGTCGATGAAAAGTCCCAAGAGCTGTTGACTATTGTGACTCATAAGGGGCTTTATCGATACTGTCGCCTACCCTTCGGAATAACGTCTGCTCCCGCCCTGTTCCAGAGGGCTATGGACCAGATCTTGTGTGGCTTGTCAGGAGTTCAGTGCTATCTGGATGATATCCTGGTCACTGGAAGGAATGAAGAGGATCACTTAAAGAATTTAGAGGCTACCCTACAAAGACTGGAAGAGTATGGCCTACGAGTTCGCAAAGACAAGTGTGAATTCTTCAAGCCCTCTGTTGAATATTTTGGGACACATCATTGATTCTGCAGGTCTTCATAAGGCCCCTGCAAAAGTTAAAGCTATTGTGGAGGCTCCCCCACCTCGAAATGTAAGCCAGCTGCGCTCGTTTCTAGGACTACTGAACTATTATGGAAAGTTCATCTCACAGTTAGCCACACTGCTAAAACCTTTCATGAGCTCCTTGGGCAGAACAAGGCCTGGAAGTGGACTGAAGCCTGTGATGTTGCATTTAACAAAGCTAAGGATGCATTGCTAAATTCTGAAGTTCTAACGCACTTTGATCCATCCTTACCCCTACAATTGGCCTGCGATGCCTCCCCTTATGGAGTGGGAGCAGTCGTGTCACACATTATGCCTTCGGGAGAAGAGAGACCTATTGCTTTTGCTTCACGCACTCTAAGCAAAGCAGAAACTAACTACGCCCAAATCGAACGTGAGGCATTAGGAATTTTTTTTGAAATTCGGAAGTTTCATCAGTACCTGTTTGGGCAAAGTTTACTCTTCTCACAGACCATCGACCTCTGACGTCAATTTTTGGACCCTACACAGGCATTCCCCCATTAGCTGCTAGTCGTATGCAACGTTGGGCATTGTTACTTTCAGCACACACATATGAAATCAAATATCGGAAATCCACTCTGCACGGCAATGCAGATGGCCTCTCAAGGTTGCCTTTGCCGGTCAAACATCAAGATAGTGCCCAAAAGGAAATCTTCTACTTTGAACAGGTAGAGAATACACCCATCACTGCTACTCAGATAAAGAAGGCAACTCGCGTTGACCCAGTATTGTCCCAAGTTATGGACCTGGTGATGCATGGAAAATCTCGACAAACCTCTCCGGTCTCACCCGACCTTGTTACCTACATGTCCAGGAGGACGGAGTTATCGGTCCAATCTGGTTGTTTTGTTGTGGGGAGACGTGTCATTATTCCACCACCACTGAGATCACAGATGTTAGAACAGCTACATTCCGGTCACTGTGGAATAGTGCGCATGAAGGAAATTGCACGAAGCTATTTTTGGTGGCCTGGATTGGACAGTGCTATTGAAGAGAAGGCAAAAGCTTGTATGTCATGTCAGGGTGTGAGGAATGCACCCCAGTGGGCACCCCTACACCCATGGGACTGGCCTGAAAACCCGTGGCAACGTATATTCACATTGACTTCGCTGGCCCCCTTGAAGGAAGCATGTTCTTGGTGGCAGTAGATGCCCATTCTAAATGGCCAGAAGTCTCTATAATGCAGTCCACTACTGCAGAGAGTACTATCCAAAAACTACGGGACTCTTTAGTCGTTTCGGTCTGCCAGAACAACTTGTGAGCGACAACGGACCGCAGTTCAGTTCTCTCTCAGGAGTTTCAAAATTTTATGAAGGCAAATGGGATACACCACATCACGTCAGCACCATATCATCATCCATCCACCAATGGATTAGCTGAAAGATTTGTGCAGACAATGAAACACGCTTTGAAATCAGCAAGGGGACAACACTCCATTCAAAAGCGTCTGGATACCTTCTTACTTTCCTACAGAAACACACCTCATGCTACGACCCAGGCATCCCCGGCCTTTCTAATGATGGGACGACAGCTGCGCACTTGCTTTGATCTGCTGAAACCTTCTGAACCCCGACAAATTGTGCAACATCAGCAGCAATATCAAGTCATCAGACGGGCACCCAGAGCAAAAGACCGAACCTTTAGCCCGGGACAGCCAGTTTTGCTCGGAATTATACTTCCAGGCTAAATGGGTCCCTGCCACGATCATCACTCAAACAGGACCTGTTTCCTACACAGTCCGACTGCAGAGAATCTTACCTGGCGGCGACATGTAGATCAGCTGTTGCCAGGTCATGCCAGTCCTCAGGACACATCTGCAGTTGAGTGGTCTGACTTCACCTCTTCTGGTGAGACACCGAATCACGAATCACCTGTTTCTGACTGTTCTCCTCCATTACTGCCGGCGGCTGAGATACCCCTTTGCCCAGCACGAGCTGATACCACCTCCTCACCTGTTCGTGCTGCGGACCCTGAGCCCATGGTACTTTCGGGTGCAACAACACCAGGAGTTCGCCGTAATCCACCTAGAGACAGAAGGCCTCCTCATCGGCTGGATCTTTAGCTAGGGCGAACCCACAGTTATGGGGCAAAATAATCCCCAGGGTTTAGCCGGGAATGGAGGCAGTCTACCCTCCTTCTCTAGTCTAGTGTGTGTTTTATTTAGGGGATGTTTTTATTAGCGGGGGAGGAATATGTTGTGTATTTGGTTGTCATGGTTTTTGTTCCCATGGCAACTGAGTTAGATTATTAGGGGATAGGCTAGCCTGCTCGGCCGGTTAGGTGAGCTCTGTGTGTGTAAATAAATGGTAGTTTTGTTAGCTGTCTGCTGTCTGGCCTCTAGTGATTTCTTCCTCAACTGGCTGCCTCCAAGGATATAACAGAGGTGAAGGTGTTTGGGGAGATTTTGGGGGAACAGGAACTCCAAGAGATTCTTTTCCTTGAATCTTTGTCTAACTCACTCGGTGGTGGCAGAAGTACTCATCCAAGGACAAGGAAGGATTTGTGCCTTGGGGAAGTTTTTAACCTAAGCTGGTAGAAACATGCGGGTTCCCACATCTGTACCCCAGAGTTCAGAGTGAGGAGGGAACCCTGACACCTCCCCATTTATGTTCATTCTTATGGGGAAATTGCGTTCGCTTAACATTTCACTTAAAGTCACATTTTTCAGGAACATAACTACAATGTTAAGTGAGGAGTTACTGTATGTGGTAGATCACATGGAAATGGTTACATTAAGCTTCTGCACTTTATTTTACTTGTTAAACTAAGTTAAGGGTCAAATAAAGGTTATAGGTCAGTTTAATATATTCACAGCAATAACATCATATAATGATAAGCAGTTTCTTGTAGGTTTTAAGCACACCCTTTAAAGAACTCAGTTGATGTAGTACCTAGTTTATGTATCATTAAGAAAACAGATGTCACAATAAACACACTTTAAAAAAAATATATTTTCCAGTCTTGTGAATTGAGGATTTGGACTTATTGTCTATGTTTTTAGAACATCATGGGACAGATAAACAGCTGATGTAAATATTATGCATTGATTGAACTATGCTGGTTTATGTCAGCCGAGTATCTGGTTCATTACCTTTAAATCTTAAAATAATTATTTTAAGTGGTTACCGATCATTAATAACTTAGTTTTAAAATAGTAGTCCAAACAGTGGTATTGAATTTTTGATATTTACTGGCTCTGTTTCTGGCTGCTATCCAAGTAGGGTCCTGTGAAGTAGCATTAGGTACATTGAAGCACAGATATACAGCATTACCTGTAGTTTAAGCCACAATAAACCAGAAGATATCTCTGAGAGCAGCTGGGGAATTTAGGAGGAGGAGAAGCAAGTGACTTGCTTGGGCTCTAGAGGATTTAACAGCAGCAAAGAATCCTGTGGCACCTTATAGACTAACAGACGTTTTGGAGCATGAGCTTTCGTGGGTGAATACCCACTTTGTTGGATGCATGAGGATTTAACGTGAGCCAAATCTAGAATAATGGGTGAAACATTAGTAAATGCTTCACAGTTTGCTGTTTGGTAAATTTCAAAAATCTAGAATAAATATTCTATCTTCAAAAAATGTAGCATGAAAAATAGTTGTTGAAGTTTCATATTAGGGAAACTGAATTTATATTTTATAGTACCAGTAAAGATGTCATTTTTATTTAATAAACCCATGATATTTTCTATAACAAAATTTAGTAACATTGAAACTTATAAACACTATTAGAATTACATTACTATGAAAATAAAAATAGCACATTTCAGAGTGTTTCTGAAGACTTACTAAAAGAATATAGATAAACAACCAGGCACATGAAAGTAGATGTTTATAAAGTAAAAGTTATGGCATTGTGTAAAATTTTGAAGAAATTTGTCTTCAGGTGGCTGCTGTTGCTCTACTTTACAGTAAACTGTAGTCATTTCTCAAAGCAGCTCTTAAGAGAAAAGTTGCCACTATCCTATCTGAAAACTGAGTAAGACCAAGATTCTTTCTGGACCTACCCAGGGATTAAGGAGTGGCAGAATAGTGCAGAAAAGGGTGCAGTGAGGCTCCCCTCACAGCACACCTGCACCTGAACCCTGACGAAATGGCCATCCTTGTGTCCCCTAGTCCATAGCTTCTTCTATAGGGCATGGAATGATGGGTCAAGGGTGACGCCATACCCCCTCCTTTTCCTTATCTACCAGTGCAGCTTGCTAAGCAAACAAGGGAGCAAGATACTGCCTACTTAGAAAGCGGGAATGCAGCAGTCATTTGGGAGTCTATGGACTATGCTTTCAAAAGACGCGATAGAGGCCTGTACCAGGAAGTACAGTTGGCTGCATCTGGGTGTGGTGTATGCAACATACTCTAAAATAGCTCCAGTGGAGGGCTGTTGAAACCTCGTTGGTTATGTCTCTGTGTATGCTGCCTGTGTCCAATACCAAACCAAGGACATTACACTGTCTATTCTCCAGAGAAATCTGGGAAACGTTATTTCCCAAGGCACAATGTCTTCTGAAACTGTAATTGGACATGGCATCCCTAAGCAGGAAATCTACCAGAAAAAGACAGTGTCAGGAAAGGAGCAGAAGAGGTATTTCTTTCCTGATAATCAGCTCCTTGAAAGAGTTTAATCTGACACTTCCTTTTCCAAAAGAGCTTCCCATATAAACTGATTTTTCTGGAGATATGCAGCACAGTCTCCTATGTAATATTGCCAGCAGTGAGAAATAAGTTAAAAAAAAATCCATCTTCTGTTACCGAGGGCTTAACATTTTACTTCTGATGGCTGAGAAGCAGAGCTACATTTTACAAATAAAGCAATTTTCATAAATTCACTATTTATACTACTGAACTACGTGTGCTACATTGAGAGAGTGGTTAAGCAGAAATTGGCCACAGAGAGTTCCAAATTCCCACCCCTTACCTTGAGGTGAAGATCACTCCTACTGCCTATGGGAAGAAAGGAATTCACCCAGAAATCATCCCAACATCATTGTCAGTAACACACACCTAGCTTTATTAGCAACAGTTACTTTGACCAGCCAACAAGTAGTGCCTCCTCAGCATCACTTGCCAAACATGGCCTCCCTCCTTAATGACATGCTAAACTATACCATACTGTTCAGGCACTAGGTGGCACTATGTGTAAAATACCTTATTTGAACTAACCTCAGCTATACCTGGCGGAACATTAAATGATCTTATGATGAACACATCTGGTGTATATAAGCAAACTCTGTAGCCAGTCCATGTCTGGTACAGGACCATGACAACTTCCTTCGGGCTCTGACTGATCTTCATGTACAGTGTGGTGTGAGCTGAACGGGTCCACATGCTTAGGCTCTTTTCTGGGCCCATGCCCCAAACCCAAGTGCTATGTCACTACTGCCACACATCCTATCTTGCTGCCCATGCCATCCCTTCTTTCCAGGAGAGCTTGTAACAGGAAGTTGGTGCTGGATTTTCTGCCATCTTTCAGCCCAACCAGAGATCGGTGGTGGTGTACAAGGCATTTTCTCTCGTTTGCTCATCGCCCTGCCAGTCTGGGCTCTGGAGACAGGACCAGCTTTCATTGCACTGCTGATGATCTGTGGCATGGCTGCTCCAACATGGAAAAAGGGGTAAACAGTGAGGTGGCAAAATCTTCAGATGATGCAAAACTACTCAATATAGTTAAGTCCCAGGCAGACTGCAAAGAGCTACAAAAGGATCTCTCAAAATAGGGTGACTGGGCAACAAAATGGCAGATGAAATTCAATGTCGATAAATGCAAAGTAATGTACACTAGAAAATATAATCCCAACTATACATATAAAATAATTGGGTCTAAATTAGCTGTTACCACTCAAGAAAGAGGTCTTGGATACATTGTGGATAGGTCTCTGAAAATATCCACTCAATGTACAGTGGCAGTCAAAAAAGTTAACAGAACATTGGGCATCTTTAAGAAATGAATAGATAATAAGACAGAAAATACCATATTGTCTCTATGTAAATTCATGGTACACCCAAATATTGAATACTCTGTGTAGATGTGTTTGCCCCATCTCAAAAAAGATATATTGGAATTGGAAAAGGTTCAGAAAAGGGCATCAAAATGATTAAGGGTATGGAACAGCTGCCATATGAAGAGAGATTAATAAGACTGGGACTTTTCATCTTGCAAAAGAGATGACTAAGGAGGGATATGATAGAGATCTATAAAATCATTACTGGTGTGGAGTAGGTAAATAAGGAAGTATTATTTACTCCTTCTCATAATACAAGAACTAGGGGTCGCTAAATGAAATTAACCGGCAGCAGGTTTAAAACAAACAAAAGGAAGTATTTTGTCATACAACACACAGTCAAACTATGGAATGCCTTGCCAGAGGATGTTGTGAAGGCCAAGACAATACCAGGGTTCAAAAAAGAACTAGGTAAGTTCATGGAGGGCAGGTCCATCAATGGCTATTATCCATGATGGACAGAAATGGTGTCCCTAGCCTTTGTTTGCCAGAAGCTGGGAATGGGCGAAAAAGGATGGATCATTTGATAATTACACCAGTTTACAATTTTTGAGAAGTCGTCTGCTTCAGAGATAAAATGTGGTATTTATTATGTATTTTGATGTGCTGAATTCAAATATGGCAATTAAAACAACTGATTGGCTACTGTTTCTAAGATATTTCAAGCTCTCTCACATCTATGTCCTATGTATCATCCGGAAACACATCTCGAACACACACACATGTAAACCCAGGTCTTCATGTGTTTAATGGTTGCTACCCAGATAATATCCTCAACACTGTCCTGATCAGTAACACCTTAAAATCAGCAAAAACAGATTATATAAGATAAATATTTATTATGAAAGAAGGCAAAAACTATCTAAAAGCAAGACATCACTGTCTACCTCGGCGCTAGTCTTGCTTCGTCTCGCGTATCATATAAATAAGGAGCATCTCTTGTCACTGCCAGCAATAGTCGCAAGCATTGTGCGGCCTCCATTCCCCGATCTAGCTGTCGTCTCCTTGTTTGCCTGTCTCCGGGGAAATCGCCGCTCGGCTCGTCCCGCACTGCTCCGCAGCTGTCGAATGGGGAAAAAAAATCTAGATGAGAGATCGCGCAAACAATAATTCTATGGAGTGAAAAATGTTGCAACCAAGCTTTCGTATGCCTTGAGGGAGGTTTGTCCACCAACAACCTGTAGTTGCTCTGCCTGTTTGTTCCGAGAAAATTACTTTGCAACTCCACGTGGAAAAGCTTTCCATGCCGTCCTTTTTTCCTTGCACGCACATGTGCATGGTTCAAATGGCATCATCCTGAAGAGTTCAACAACGAGGCAAACAAAGACACCTTCCTTTATCCTCTGAGCTTCACTTAACCATTTGGAAATTTTCCACGGAGGTACTTGAAAGCTGCTTATGTTTGTCAATGGGGCCCTGTACAAAGTCTTCGTCAGACCCAGTTGATGTGCAGTGTGGTTAACAAAATCTCCTGATCAACAAGTGGGGATGCCGAAGAACGAACTTTTCCTCCCCAGGCTCACTGACTGGTCGGAGTGGCCAAATCTTCTCGTCTTGAATGTAGGCGGAAGCCTCTTTGCATGACTATCCCCATTCGCAGAGAAAAACGGAGCAAGTAACTGTTTGTGTATTCCAGGTCTGTGCCAGAACAAAGCACAGAAGCAACAACTTCAAAATTCAAACACAAAGCTGGCCTACTGATGTTGTCAGTGAGTGTTATATGCACGCGAATCAAAGGTTGTTTCACATGGTTGTCATAGTTTCCTTCATAGGGACTGCATGACCGTAACTGGGAATTGAATTGGCAAAACATAGTGCCATGTGATTCCAGCTCAAAACAGCTTTAATAAAGAACTCATCTGCGATGAAAAATCAAATGAGACAGTCTCCACTCATCTGGGAACATCTGTGAAGCTGATAGAGGGCGTCCATTCACACATTGATGTGTTGGCAGGCTAACAAGATCACCTCCATGAAGAAGAATGGACAAGCATCCGTTTGATGGCACGAACATTGGAAAACCCGCTAACATCACTGCCAGGAGATTCCACTGCTGTAGTCTGGAGCCCAACAGCTAGACTAGAGCCAATCAATAATTTTAAGCATCATTTTCGTTCTCAGTGACCCAGAATTAGTAAAGTTTGACTACATTTATTTCAGAAGCATTTTCGCTGTAGAGCAGTGTTACCTGTTCTGTTCATTCCCTCTGGGGCACCTGGAATTGGCCACTGTTGGGAGACAGGATACTGGGCTAGATGGACCTTTGGTCTGACCATGTATGGCCATTCTTACGTTCAAAGCTGATTGAACCATAGATACTAAACTAAGCCTTTCATTATTAAGTTATGAGATTGCACCTTATATGGCTTAATTCTGCAGTCCTTGATTTCAATTTGAGTTTGCCTGTATAAAAAAATAAAAATGCAGAGGAACATATGAAAGCACTGCATTCTTTCTCACCTGCTTTTCCTAGGCCATCTAAAAATAAGAGGAACTCAGTGGCTTAATATAATTTAATCCAGATAGATCTTCTGGTTATCTATTTTACCTGAATTTAATTACTAACTTTTTTTAAAGAAAAATTTGTCACTGATTTCAAGAAGTAAGAGAGAATACATCAGTTTTGAGACAATAAATATTGTGATAAACTCAGGACAGACAGCTGCAAGGGAGGGGTAGAAATCTGTCTCAGAGAGTTAAAAGGCCCTCTTTCCTATCAATGGGGGGTTAACTACAGGTCAATCACGTTCAGCTGAGAAGGGGTTACCAAAGTATCAATAGAATCAACTGAGAGGGAGCTACCTGAGGTTAATTAGAATCAGCTGATTCCAACTAAGGGCTGCCTGAGACCTTGTTAAACCTCTCTGGGGAAGGAGGAAGAAGAAACCCTGCTGACAATTGGTTAGGAGCAGCAGGACAGTGAGCCTCACCAGGAGGAGAGGCAGTATCCTCTCCCACAAGGGAGAAAAATAGGCTAAAAAGGACTGGTGGAAAGAGGGAACAGACTTCCCCTGTGTCCCAAGGGGGAACCATATTACCCAAGCCTGTCTTTCCAGGGCTAAAAGCAGCGGAGGCTGGGGAGACTAAAAGGCACCTTGCCACAATATATTGTTTAGAAAAACAGTTTATGAATGGCTTTTTGTAACCTCATTTGATTTAGTCCATCTGCCTTCAAGTAGATAATCAAATGGAGTCTTGTAATCAAGTGCAGAAACAAAACACAGTAACAGAGTGTTGGATCTGTGTTGATAGAATCTTTATAAACATAAACAAAGGTTATATAGACTCAAAAGGAATAAAAAGACTTTTTAAACCTAGGGCTCACCCTAACACTCAGATCTTGAGTAGGAAGCCCTGCCTTCCCACAGCATTTTCCTTTTCCAACCAATCCTTTGTTACAGCCCTTCCCTTGATCCCTTGTATATTAGGAAGAACAAGGGAAGCTGCAGTTAGCCCTTGTGTAATGGGGGCAACATAATGCCCTTGCACTCTATCAAAATACAGTAGTAAATCAGTGCATTTCACTTTCTTCCTTTATCCTTGCCAACTGTATTTCTGTTGTGGCTCTCCCATCTCCAGTGCACAGCAATATTCACAACAGGTTGCTAAGAAAGGCAGCTAGAAAAAGACCATAGAGGCCCAGTTTTTAAAAACACACATTTCTAATAAGACAAAATTGCTTATTAGAGATTTCCTGTTATTTTATATATCCTGACATTTGTGCTCTTAGTGCTAACATTTATCTAAATTTGTTATTTTTCTGCCTGAAATATTTTCATGGACAAAACAGTAGAACAGCCCTCTTTTCAGATTCTCATAATTTCTGATATATCAGAAATGTGATGTATTGCATGGAAATAAATTGTATTACGATATATGTTTGCATTTTGCTAATGAAATGCTTTGTGGTATTCTTGAAAAAATTGCATGACACCAAATGTTTAAACAGATTGAACCTAAACAGTAACAGAGAAATATTGGGCCAGTCCAGCTCTCACGGAAGTGAATGGGAATTGTGGCATTGATTTAGATGGGATCTGAAATAGGCCTATTCCTTTGTTTTTCCTCTCTCTGTTGTGGGAAGGAGTTAAATATGAATACGTAAATATTTAAGCTTTAAATAGCTTCAAATTCAACATGCAAAAGATTTTAAACTAATAATTTGTTCAGAATTAAACTATTTGTGAATTATTTTGGCTCCTTTTCTGAAACACTTATACTGAGTGGCATTTACTCATTGAGTGGACTACTTGAGCAGTGGGAGAGTAAGCATGGTAGACCTGGAACAGATTCTCAGGAATATATTTTCTTGGTCATAGTCTCATCCCTATTTCCATTCCCTTTACACTGCAGTGCAGTGGCAGATGAAATCCGCAGCAGAGGGAACTTCTCAAGTGGCTCAAAGGTGGTAGGGCTAGCTCCTACACAAACCACTCCCACTCCACCCATCCTTCCACACACATACTTTCTCCCTGCCATCAGCACAGAAGATGCATCAGGGAAGTTAAAGGGAATATGGAGGTGTAATGGAGCTCACCTTGGTAATTATCAGCTGATATGCTTCTTTAGATACCATAGCTAGCTGGACTAAGAGTTATTTTAATTTACCCCATTGCTAGGGCTACAGCAACCTGAAAATCAAAGATAGCTCTATTTGGTCACTTTCACTCCAAAATGGTTTCCAAAAATTCATTTGCTGCTGCTGGTGCAGTGTTGTTAACTCTCTCCAGTGATAGGATTTTGGCCCCTCCTACCATCATGGAGAATCATGAAAAATCCCAGGCCTTCGCAAAGTTCAGACCTGCTCTGGGGAAACCTTCTCTGATTGGCTGCCTTCCCCATTTTCCTGCCACCTGGGGAAGAACAGCCACTCCCATTTGTAGCAGGTGATGGGCAGAGTTCTCTCTCTCCCCTCAAGAGCAGAGGGAGGTTTTTGGGTAAGGGAGAGAGAGTATCCCATGCCATTTTCATAGAGAGGAGGAAGCAGAAAGAGTCTATCAGCTCAGAGCAGTCTGTTCCTCCATTGAAAAATGGGTCAGTTCTTCTCTGTCTATGTAACACCAGGTCAACGAAGGAGGAGAAGAGTACCCCAGCTAGAATTGCCCCCTCTTCCTAAGTGTGAAAGAGTGCATGGTGAAGAATTCCTGAAGTCTCACCTCACCAGGCCTGGTACAGCAGGGTGAGGAGGTCCTGAACTTGTACCCCACAATCCTGGAAGAAGGATGAAGGACCTCCACAACTGCAGCAGGAGCAGAGGTGTGCTAGGAGTCAAGAGGTAGCAGTGGGACTGCAGGAGTGCAGAACTGATGCATGGATTAATGGTCAGTGTTGATATGGAGCTGGAGTGCACAAGATTAATTGGCTTGGGGTTGGGGTACAGAGTTAACATGGGGCTACTAGCATGTTTCATAGATAACTTACGTGGGTCTATGAGACAGGAAGATGTTGGTCTTTGGGAACACATCATTAATTGGCATCTTGGGAGAAACTGAGAGACCTCTGCACCTTTAGGGAGCACTTTATGTATATTTTATGTCACAAAAGGTTGGAAGGTATGGGTTTTGATTGGTGTTATAATTTTGGAACTCCCACACACAGGAGAAATTCAAAAAGCAGAAGAAAGATCAAAAATGCTGATTTGACCCAATCATATGATTTTTAAAAACTCTTGGCATTCATAATGCTGCTGGTGATATGTGAGATTATGACAGTTGGCTGACAGAACTTTGCAAATGAAAATTGTCGGAGAAAAACCCAGTTCTCGCTTTCTGTATGGGTGCAGCAAAGTCAGATACTTTATTCTGTTTAGCAGCTACAGCAGGGAGAGAGTGCACTAGGAAATAGGGTCTCCCCTTCCTACACAGGTCTCTCAACAGGTAAACAATTATAGCAGCATTTATACTTTTGTTACAGACAATAATAAGCAACAGCTGCAATTTGTTTATACATAGGTCATCCTGATATCTTTTTTTTCTCACTTAAGAGACTCTAGTCTACGTTTTGTATTATCTACACAAGGTCGAAAAACAACTTCTCACACAATTCTTTTCCACTCACCTCACACAATCCTCGCTTCTACAAATCTCATGTTATTAGGGTTACAGTTAGCCTAACTCTTGCTAACAAAGACTGTCATGCATTAAGATCACCTACAAATCCCTGTCAGTTCTTTCTGTACTTCCACACTCCCCCCTTTTGTACTTCTAGTACAACAAATATTTTCAAACTTCTATTTGCATTAAGCCATGGATTTCAGATTTTACATCAGATGTTTCAACCTTAGGGATTTTGATTGGATGTAATGACAATGCATGATTAGCATGGACATGAAAGGTATTACTATTATCATGTCTTTTACAACAACAATAACATAATCCTA
The DNA here is from genome assembly GCF_003597395.2 of Chelonoidis abingdonii. Taxonomy (NCBI): domain Eukaryota; kingdom Metazoa; phylum Chordata; order Testudines; family Testudinidae; genus Chelonoidis; species Chelonoidis abingdonii. Next base: position 66,591,937 of record NC_133774.1, on the reverse strand, counting down.
AGCTAACTAACAGCAATACAAACAATAACATTCCCATAGCGATAATATGATGGGGTTGTACAGTTTTGGTCACAAAGCACAATACATCATACTTAGTACACAAAATAGACATTCCAGAAGCTGTCGGAAAGACATACTTTTCAACTTGATATATATTTTGAAGCATGTAAATTTGCCCTTGTATTTCAGAGATTCTTTGAACCTCTGGTAAATGAAAGCAAATTTTGAAATCGATCAGGTACTAAGCTGGTCCAGTTAAAGGGTATCTGGAAACTAAGGGCTACTTGCAAAATTCTATCTGCACTCCAGTAAACAATATGATTGCCTGCAGTGGTAATGAGATTAAAATGTATATCTTGCAATGTGGTGGTTTTAACGTACACACAGCTATCATTAGCTTGAAAAAGTAGGTGTCCTGTCAGGATAGTTCCTTGTCCTCTACCCTCCCAGATAACACAGTCATGAACAGTGACAACTTCTCCTGGCTTCAGTTACAGATACACTGAAGCTGTGGGGGTTCTAACAGACAAAATGTCCATTAACTCCCTATTCCTATCCAAAATGTCAGGTGTTATTCTAGGGTCACTGACTATAAAATAGATAGGTATACCAGGTGGTCTAATCTCCCAGATGTCACGGTGAATAATCCAGTCCCACATGCATCCTCCCCATGGACCTGGCAGTATTCAGTATGTGGGAGCCCACACCCCCCTAACCGATCCATATGCTTGGAAGGAGCACTGTGAATGTCCACACTTCTACCCAGAAAGTCTCCAAGTGTGTCTCCATGGACACAGATGGTACTCCTGATGTGTCTATAAGGGCAGTGGTCCAAGTCTGTTGCTCAAGATCACTCCGAATGGTCATCAACTGGTCATTCAGGAAATCCTGAATTTCTAAACATACTAGATCCCACTGCAATGCCTTCCCAGCCTCAGTGATATTCAACACCATCTCTGTCAGCAACTTCTGGGTCATTGAACTAAGGGTGGAAATATGTAACTTACCAACTCCAGCCTGTACTTGGGTTAGTTGAGCTCCAGAAATAAGGCTAGTGGCCTTTTCTAGTTGGCCCAATTTCTCATCATGTTTTTGCTTTTGAGAATATTCCAAATGGCTGCTGCACTTTTGCCCCATCCCATAGGGATCCGGTCAAGTTTCTCTTCTTCTAGAGGAAATAACCCAGGCCTTCTGTTGTGCTAATCTAATGGCAGCCCCTTGTGAGCAATTTGGGTATGCAGAGGTGATCTGGAAACTGGATAAGAGCAATGTAAATTTGACAGTCCCTAGTGTTGTATTCATCATAGTCCATTGATATTCTAATACATCTCTCTTTGATGTAGTGCTATATCACATCTGTTATTTAACTATTCTCAGGTACTTTCAAAAGGCATTAACATTAATAGCATAGGAGGGGGTGTATTGCAATAAGGTACAGGTTACATTATTAGTCACTGGAATGGTTTCAATACAGGTAAAATTTCCAGTGGCAGAACAAACTCTTTGGGTATTTGTTTAATTAATCACTAATTGGGTGACCAAATAACAATAAGGGCCTCTTTCATGTAACACATTACAAATTCCAGGAGTAGCCATCATATCTACTTCACTATGGAACCCATCAATTTCAATTTACAGATTCTTGGGGTTCATTTTTAGTGATATCGTAGATTTCTATTTCCACTGATCCATTTATTCTCCACTCAATTGTTTTGCTTATATGGGATATCCTGAACTTTAAACATATTTTTTTTCCAAACAATCTTTGAATAAATCACTAAAGTGTGAGGGCCTTGGCCATTGGTTTTATCAAATATATGGCATTGTCTGTATTTGGATGTATCACACAGGTAACAGTGTAATGGAGGAGATGGCAGAGACAGTGGCAACAAGGTGCTTTTGGTACTTGTCATTTAAAATCTAATTAGGGAGAGCAATACCTGCTGAAGGATTTATCCAGAACACAGGGCGCAGCCTGTAGAATAAACCCCAAAATCCAATCAATACCACATTCCCAAGCATGGGTCCCACAAATTTCTTCCTGCCAGTGTATAATTCTTTGTTTCTTCACCTGGATCAGTTCTTAAAGTCCTTTCTAGTCAGGAGTTCCTGGACTTTGGCAATTTCAGTTGAGTGAGTGTTCCTTCTTCTTTCCCGATACAGTCGTGGTTCAGCATCCTACAGGGGAGCGGTTACCAGCACATCACCCTGTAATGGTTTTGCTGCTTCTAGAAAAATCCAAAGGCAGAGTAGGTCTGTCAGTGGACAAGGGAGAGGTTATTAGCACTTCACCTTGTCTTTTTTCCCTGCTGTCCAGAAGTCACAGCAGAGCTAGAAGGATAAATAGGCTAATCATCAGTAGGAGAATCCTCCCGAGGTGGAGGGGTCTTTTTGCAGTGAGAATCATGGGTCCAAGCAGTCAGTCTTTGTTACTTCATAGCGGTATTGGAAGTCAGCAGAATGTAGTAAAGGCCTTTCCAGCATGAAGCCAAAGCAGTCTTTCGTTGGTGGACCTTTACATAGATCCAGTCTCCTGGTTCCAAGCAGTGGCAGGGCTGCTGGGGTCTTTGGGTAGCGCTTCTTTTCCTGTGAGAAAAGAAACCTAACACATTTCATTAGTGCCTGGCAGTGTTTTGCAAATCTCATAGCTGCTTGGGCACATTCAAGCCCCACCTTTTCTTGGTTGTCAGCCAAGTCTAAGCTGTGAGCAGTGTCTTTGAATGGGACCAGTGTCTTATCTTTAGCCTGAGCATGCTAGCTATTTTTTCCCCCCAATTAATTCATTCTGTTCTTTTTCCTTCTCCCTTTCTTGGCTTCTTTTAACCTACAAAGGAAATTTCCACTCTTCACTCGTACACCTTTTCCCAACCTTGAACACATAAACATTGCCATTATACAGTGCATTAGTCTTATTATTCAATGTATGCTACATATACCCTTCCACTAAAATAATTTTATTACAGAGCTTTGGAGCATCAAACCAGGACAAGCACATCCACTTTGAGGAGTTCACTCACTACAACCTCTAGTCCAATAGCTTTCCACCCTCCCCAGCCCTCTGGCTAGAAATCTGAGGTAGCCAGAAGGATTCCATATACAATATGGGGAGTGGGTTAGCTTTTCATTTCCTTGCTTCCAAAGACTGTTTCTGCGCAAATTCTAACAACAATTTTTTCAATTAACAATCTGGCCAATGAAGTTTCTTTTTCTTACTTAAGCAAATGTATTAGACTTTAGTATATCACATTTTTCTGATTTATCCAAACACTTTGTATTCCAAGTTGAATAAAACAAGTATCTAAAACAAGTATCTGCATTTTAATTTAACCCTTCTGTTTGATTTTAAACTAGCTTATCCTATGAAATTATTAAACACAACAATTCTGGCCACGAGACAAACACCACAAGACAGGACATAGAACACAAAACATAATTCCTATTGTTCCAGTAGATGCATGGTATGTTGAATACTGTTCAGCTGGCATCAGTTTTCTCTGATTATCTGAAAGACAAAAAACAGAGGTCTACCCCTTCTGGGCAGTCAATCATTTCTTAAAATATACAAATACCCTTGTTGATTTCAGGCAAAACAGAGGAATTACCCCATATTTTCTTGTATTTGTTTCATAGGCAGTCCAGGTTTCAGTGGCTCTTACTTTATCAGTTAGATAATTTGCATTAATAGAGATGCTTTCTGGCTTGCTTCTGGATCCAAAGCTATTCACAGCTTAAAGAGTCTTACCTTAAAAGGGACATAATTAACTTTACCAGAATTTTGATGGCTTTTTACTTCTAACTCCTGCTTTCAAACACTGAAAGAAAAGCACTTAAAGCACTTCTTATTGGTAGATGCCCTTAGAGCCTAATAGGATTTCAATTACATAAGCACTGTATAAATTCTTTTGCTAATTCGACTAAATTGTTCATAGCCAAATAATTGCAATCATAATAATTTCTTTGCCTGATTTATTTACAAACATTTCAAAGACACCAAGAACTTTCCTCTTTAGCAGTTTTTACAAAGTTCAACTGCTGTTCCCTCCAGCAACTACAGAGTTAACTTCTCACTTCTTTCCTTAAATCACTTGCTTGTCTCCCAACAGCCACTTTTATCAACTCAAATCACCATTTCAGTTTTGTCCTGGGTATTTGAAATCCCATGCTTATACTTACATCCTTCCTTCCACTACACTCAAATTTTCCAACCTGTTTTCCAATCTCTCTGTCTGTTGCTGCCCACTTGGCCCAATCCTGCTTTCTTGCTGAACCGTCCCTTCATGGGCACCAGCTTGTTCCACTACCAGTTTAGCTAGGAGGGTGGGCTTCTCAACTAGCCACCACCCATCCTGGTCTCTTCCTTAAACATTCTTACTCACAAGACTACCCGAATCCTCCCTCGTGAGGCTTGCCACCTGGGCAAAACGCATGGCCCATTGGCATTTAACTATTCAATTCCTTCTTGTAGCAAACACTGCTGTTACAGCATATGCTGAGCACAAATGGTTAAATTTTGACAAGTCCCTGAAGGACTGGTACTTGCTTAGCCAGTGCTTTCTTTTCTAACTGGAAGTCCTGTCTCAAGGCCTGCAACTTGCCCTGGGGTAGGTTTGAGTTGCTGCCTGGTTCATGATCTATGCTCTTAATTGCTCAATTCTAGTTATCAAGTACACATCTCTTCCCTTTTCTCCAACTACTCTATTGCCCAGTCCTGCTACGACTGGGGTAGATCCACCTGCCACCCTTCCCGGTCAACCAGGGTGGAGAGAGGAATGCTAAACCCCTCTCCAGTTCTCAGACTTACTGTGGCTGAGAGTGGGCACACCTTTAATCATACAATCCTCAACATATAACACACAAACAGTACCAAGCAAAGCAAACATAAAATAACAAGGGTAAAACAAATAGATGGTGTAAATTCTGCAGGGCTCCCCGCTTCTCAGTTGCTCACCAAACTGTGACAAATTTCTGTTACCAATCTATCCCTCGTGTCAGGTGATCAGGCTGACACTACAGGATCGTTGGGAGAAGATAAAGAAAACACACCATATAACTGAATTTTAAAGCTTCATTAATAAAATTATAAAACAACAACAGAGAGTGTTGAGAATGCTCCCACATCACTCAGAAAAAACATTAATGCCCCAGGCCATCTTCGTACTTGCACATATACGTCCAGACTGGTCACGTCTGTGTATAATGTTCAGAGAAGGGGAAGAGGTGGACGGGAGATTAGCCTGTATACATCTTGTCCAGAATTTGCAACATGCTTCCTCTCTTGGGAGGGCTGTTCTTTTACACCCTTGGAATCTCCTGCGGCGTCTCTTTCAGAGATTCCAGTCCAGGTCAGCTGCCTGTGGCTTCTTCAGTGTCACCAAATCACACTGGCTCCAGGGTCACAAAGGCACACTGTTGGATCTCACTGGACGGTTAAGCTTTGCAAATGTAATCTCAGTTCTGTAACTTGTATTGCCTTTGGTTTGCCTCTGTCTATATTTTTTTTCACAGCCAGCTGGGGCCGAAAGCAGTTTTTCTTTGTACTTAGCATAGTCTGCACTGATTCTTGACCTTGAACGCAGAGCAACTTTCTCTTTGTCTCTGGGCCAAGCTGAATTTCAGATTAACCCATTCCTTTCCTCAATAGACAAATTACTCACACTGTGTCAGAGGCTTTTTGGTGATTAAAAGCTCCTCTGAGATGTATGATCTTATCTAGATAGAAGATACCTTCTAATGGGCATTGTTTAGATGGATTCCAGTTCTCTAAATACCTGCAGGTTGTTGGACCATAATGTACGTACATGTAATATGGGGTATCCTAAGGGGTTGAGGTGCAATGTGTAGACTGTCCCCCACTCATTTTCCAATCACACACACATAGGGGGGATTCTCTGTCCGCGCTAGCTGCACATAAACTAAGGGTCTCTCCCTACAGAATACTCACACAGGAGAGGCTAACGAGGATGGCCACGACCCTCCTACATCTCCCTTCAGCAAAGATCGCCGGCTAGTCTCAGGGAGATGGCGCCGCTTACTCTAATTGCATCCAGTGAGATGATCAGACTCTCAGTAGCCCACACAGAAAGGAAAGAGGGAGGGAAGATGGTTTCACACGCTCCTAGACCCAGGTAGCTTCCTCGCCGGACGATGCCAGGCCGAGTCAGCCCACCGTGAGTCGGATCTTCTAAGATCCTCTAGTTACCAGGCTTGTGTAAGAGTAGTCCTGGTCACGAGCTTTCGCTTCGCAGAGTATTCTGGGCGTCTTCTGGTAACAGTCACTCACACTGGTGTACACACACACACACACCGAGGCCTTTATTTCCATATATCACGATGCATCTGTACCTTACGTCCGGACCCAATACCATGAGGCGGTATAACAACCCCTCGTGAGGCGGTAAAAACCCCCTCAGCACTGGTGCATACCTAATGCTTTTCCCTATGCATTAACCTTGTTGGCCAACCAAGCAGTTCCCCAGTACTGCTTCAACCTAACCTTGATGGAGATGGCAAAACTGTTCCCCAATACCACTCTGCATCTGATCTTGCTGCACAGTCAATAAGTTCAGATGGCGTAAGCCCAACAGGTACAGAAGGCCCCACAGACAGTCCTCCTCCGATACCCCAATAGAGATTTCAAAAAGTCTTATACCTCTCTTGTGGCGCCATGGGGTTCGAAGGAGAACGATCCGTAGCAGCTTCCTGAGTCTCAGTAGGCATTGCCAACCCGGATGAGCCCCCAAATTGTTGGAGAAAAACTCAGTTCTCGCTTTTTGTTTGGTGCAGCAAATTCAGATACTTTATTCTGTTTAGCAGCTACAGCAGGGAGAGAGTGCACTAGGACATAGGGTCTCCCCTTCCTAGACAGGTCTCTCAACAGGTAAACAATTACAGCAGCATTTATACTTTTGTTACAGACAATAATAAGCAACAGCTGCATTTTGTTTATACATAGGTCCTGATAAGTTGTTTTCTCACTTAAGAGACTCTAGTCTACATTTCGTATTATCTGCACAAGTGAAAAAACAACTTCCACACATTTTTCCACTCGCCTCACACAATCCTCACTTCTACAAATCTCACGTTATTAGGGTTACAGTTAGCCTAACTCTTTCTAACAAAAACTGTCATGCATTAAGATCCCCTACAAATCCCTGTCAGTTCTTTCTGTACTTCCACAAAATGCACTTTTTGCTGCAGATATTTGCATTGCTTGGATATAGGATTTAAATTCTATCCTTGGTGTGCATCAACCAATAGTGCCAACACCTTATTACCTTTTAAAAACGTCACTTGTAGTTGAAGCTTTAGACAGATTAGATAAAGTCACCTGGCAATATTGCTTCATCACTATCTGCTTTGCTTTCAAATTAAGGGCCTGATCCCAAGAGATTCTGAATCTGCAATTTACATTGGCATCAATGTGAGGTGTGGGTGGTCAGCACTTCTCAGAGTCTGGCCTTCAATCAGCTTTGTTCAAGCAAGATGTTCATGGTTGGTTTTCTAAATCCTCAGGTTTGTTAGTTGTACACCATGTATTTTAAGGTCATGCTACCAACTCAGCCCTTACCAGGTAGCAATACTTCTTTCTTTTCTGTACTTTATTTCACTCCCTCACAACCTGGGTCACTTTGCATCTGACCATTTTGAATGACCAATATCTTACTAACTAGTTGTATAACAATTCCATGGATTTAATATTGTACTCTAAATTCATAAGAAAAAGCACAATTGAGCCTGGGTCTGCCAAGTCCCATGTGAGTGACCTAATCACTGAGGTATTGGCTATTCTGGACTGAAAAGGTGTGTGTGTGTCTGCTTTTTCATGAAATTTTTTTAAAGGTTTGGGTTTTGTTCCACATCGGAACAGAACAAAATATCAAAACTGATTTTGTTGTGAAACTGAGCCAAATTCAAGGCCATTAGCTATTATTCTTGAACCACAAAACACTTTAATTTCTGAAATATTAATACCTGGCATTTACCTTATTCTTTGTTCAGACATTTAAAATGGTGATTTTTAAGACTCAGAGACTTTAAGGCCAGAAGGAACCATCATGATCATCTAGTTTGAGTGCCTATATGTTGCAGGCCACAGAACATCACCCACCTACTCCTATAGACTATTCATTAATACATCACTTCCTTCTCATCTTTCAGAACTGTTCTTATTTCCAATCCTCTTGATTAGTTTATAATACAAAGCTTGCTTGAGACTTCCTTGTCTCCATTCCAAGATAACTAGGGTTTTGTAATCTCAGAACTCAACATTATGATTTCAACACCTTTAAAAAGAATCATTCTATACTTGCAGTTCATTATGGATGTTTCAGTTCATATTTGCATTTGGTAAGTATGTCAGCATGTATTTCTACATCTGTATACATCTTATGGGAAAGTGGTGACAATGTTTCAAAACTATATATATTTTTAACAGGTTTATACTCCATATTTATGGAATACTTTTTAAATGCAAGAATTTATACATTCTTGATGGTGACTAGAAATGTCTTGACTAATGTTGTAATTAGGTCTGGGAGGAAAGCAAGAATTCCAGTTTGCAAAAAAATTGCAGTTTTGATATTTGTTTTCAACCTTTCAAAAATTTTCATGAAATCAACCTATTTCAAAATAGTCTCTCATCTTGAAAGTGGAAGACCCAGGTTCCAGTCTCTATTCTAAATCGGGAAGAGGGACTTGAAGCTGCATCTCCCACATCTCAGGCCCTAACTACTTTTGGTATGGGCCCCTTTCTCCCTGGATTTGATGAGAAATTCCATCCTGGACCATCAAAACAAATAGATTTCCACAAAGTTTTGGTTTTGACTTGCTGGATTTTTTAGATGAAAAAATGTCCAGATATTTCCATTCTCTATTGTAATCTGTTTCTGTTTCCCTAATCTTCTCTGTATAGTCATCTATATATCTTTCCTGCCTGTTATTGCTTTTCAGGCGTATAATATTGGTGATATTCCTTTTGAGCCAGACCATTGAGCCCTAACCTGGATAGTTCTATTGAAAAGTATGGAACTATATGAGCTCAGAGTCATTGTGCTCAAAGACTGTTTGTTTAAGAGTGAAAACTTGTCTCAGTAATGTCAGTGGCAGAACTGCCAATAATATCAGTAGGGCTAGGATTTCACCATAAGCACATTCTAAGCTTTGTTTTAATTCCTTACCTTTTTAAATAAGTTCCTTCAATGATATTTAGTTCTGTCTTAATTAAAGTGAGGATCACTGTTCATAATTGTACTCAAGAACCTAGGTAGCCCCCTTTACTCTCTTGTTTTTGCATATTTGGATTGTCTCATTTCAACCCTGCTCTGGGAGCACAGTATGTCCTAGACTTAAGTAAATATAATTGTACACTTTCAGATTCAGGACTCTGACCAGAAGTGGATTTTGATTTTTTTCTTTTGCTTTATATATATGTGGCTTTCCAGACACATCATCTATATGCTGCAGAATTTGATTTAAATTTCTCTAATGCCTTCAAAAAGTTGGATGAATAGTCTATGGAAAACTTGTTGCCACATTATTCTGAAGGCAGTTGAAGATGAAATGTGAAAACATTTTTGAAATTGTCACTTAATAGCAGCAGCCAAATTCATGAGCTCACAGCAAGGAAGCATAAAATAACCCTGGAACATTTGCTAGTAATTTCCTCAGCCAGCCATGTTGTCTTTGCAAAGCAGAAGATTGACCTGTGGGATTTAAACTGACCTTTGCATTTCTTGCATCCTCTTAGTGACAAGCGGGTTTGCCCATTTTATGAGTTGTTGTGTATCTTGGATCCCTTTCCAAGCTTCTTCCACTTATTTAGAATGATTTCTGTTCTGTTTAGTTCCTTTTCAAACTTTCCCTCAGAATGACTAGTAATTTTCCATGGCAAATATACTCTGGCTGGAATTGATTTGTCATTTCTTCTGTCTAGGGACCCAGTACTATGGAAAACCTATTCATTTAGGCTTAAATACACCCTTGTTTAGAGGGCTAGGACAAAAGCCTTCTGTCCCAGTCTTAAACTGGACACAACTCTTGCCCTGGACTCTGATCAGTCTTTGGCTTCTCCTTGTTTGCTGGGTAGCTGTGTTCCCTCACAGAGAGAAAGTTGAGTCTATTCAACATCTAGCACCATGTGGGGTTTCTCCCCAGCTCCAAAGCATGCGCTACCATGCCCAGTCTTTACAAGGAGGTTTGTTTCCTTGACTGAGGTAAGCATACAAATAACCAAACATTCTTAACTCATTCCTTAGCCTCAGGCTTCTAGGCCACCGCTCCCAGAATCTCTGGCATTACAGCTCCCAGTCTCAGTCAGCTCTGCTTCCCTTCTTGGAGCAATAGCCCCAGGGCTGCTTCCCTGAGCCCCTACCCCCTTGCTTCAGAGACTCACCACAGGAGCTAGTGCCACTCCTCTGTAGTTATCCCTCCCCACGGCACAGCCTATGTCAGCCCCTCCCTCAACTGCACATTAGCAGCTCTTTAATTGGCTGGATTGTATTCACCTGCTCTGATCCAGAAGAGCTGGGTTCAGTGAATCCGCAGGGACCAATTATCCTGTGACATACTCTTGCCTCACATTTCCAGGAGAAAATATATATATATATTTTTCCTTCTATGAGATGCCTCTCAAGGCTACTTTCACCCCCTCTCAGTGTAAAACATAATATCATTTTCCACAAAGTCCAACCCAATCACCCAATTCTCTGAGTCCTAGAGACCATAGCCAGGGTTCCTTCAGGTAGTTCCACCTGGATTCCCATGGTACTCTTTTGAATTTTGGATTCTGTTTGGGTCTGCATCATATTCTGCGGGGCTTGAGATTTCATTTTGGCCTACCCAGTGTTCTGCCAAATCGGGGAGTCCATCTGGGTCTCTGTGGTATGCTGCTGAGGCTGGGACACCATCTAGCTCTCTATGGCACCCTGTTGAGTTTTCTCTATCTGGGGTTGGGTCAATTCTTCCTGTAGGGCCAAGTATTGTTGCTTTCCACCCCCTAGTCCTCCCCTGAACCCAGGCCAACTCTTGTTCTACCATGACCAGCTGGTTGAAAATTTCCCCCTGTGAAATGGTTATATTGTCCAACTCTTGTTCAACCTTCAGTCCTTGGGAAAGATTGTAATTTCCCTCTTGGCATCCTTTTGCCATCCTTACTCTGGTCTCCCTCCTCTCTCACTTCCTTTCCTAGTCAGTCCCAGACTATCTCTGGTTTTGGGTTGTTATTCTAGCCCCTTTTTGTATGAGGGCTGAGAAACCCACTCAGTTTATGGGCCAAGGCAGACCGTTGACCATCCTGACTGCAGTCGAGCTCTTTGACCCTGAACCTCCAGATCACCTTCTGTAGTGGGTAGACTTGGGTCTTACTTTGGATACAGGAAATGTACTGGAAGATGTTAGTCCAGGCTATTTCCCTCACCTGAGCTTCCTGAACTGGAGTGCACCCACAACTTGAGTCTACAAGAGCCTGAACTACGTTCTGCTCACCCTAACTGCTTCTACAAAGAACAAGACACCCCCAAATTTTGGAGTTGGCCCCAACTGCCTGATCCCACTGTAGTAACAGATTAGGTAATCACATTCCATAACTTGGCAATTCCTTTTAATATGTCTGGACTGGCCACACCAAAATGATGAAGCAAACCACAAGGCCCTTGATTGCTTTTCACCACTATCTCCACTGAACTGCAGGACTACGCGGGACCCTTGTAGGTCCTGTGTATCCCCTGACTTTTGGTCTCTCAAGGTCTTTCTCCCTTGAGAGCTTCCCTAGGTTAAACACTGGGGAGCTCTCCTTTGTTAACTGCACTGCCCTGGCTTCTCATGTCCTTCAGCCTCAAAAAAGTCTTCATCCAATTCCATAGCTTCTCCCACTGAGGCTGTCTAAAAGCAGCTTACCTAGCTCTGCACCCCTCTGGGTAGAACCTTCAGGCACTACTCCAGGATGGCTTGATCCAGGATTTTCTCGATTGAACTAGTCTCTGAGCAGAGCCACTGCAAGGTAAAGTCACATAATTTCTGGGCCACTACCCAAGTGTGGGCCTCTCACAGGAATGGTTCTACCTGAAATCTGTGTCTATATGACTCAGGAATCAGCCCTAAAAGGCCAGGATGGTGGCCTTTACACTGGATAAGAGGGGTCTGTTCATTACTTATTTTCCAGTAAGTTGCCTGCACCTTGCCCATCAGTAATGGTGCTATGTGAACTGTCCTCTCGGTCTGCTGCCTTTGCCACCCTCTCAAATGTATAGGATCATCTTCTGGTCAAAGCTTCACCAGGCCTGGAGCCAACCGGCCTCCAATCTGATCACTAACCACATTACCAGGCACAGCTCAGCTCAACTCCTTCTGTATCCACTCCTGTTGTTTGGAGTGGACTTCTTGCTATTTCTGTTGTGCAACAACTGGGCCTCCTGATGTTTTTGTTGATTTTCCATCAGCTGGGTCTGGGTCTGCTACTGGTGCTCTTGTTGGTGCTGCATAGCAGCCACCTGCTGGTGCTGTCCTGCTACTAACAGGCACATCATCTCCTCTATCCTTCCTCTTATTCTGGAAGGCCAGAATCCTACTTCTGGTACCCCGTGTCACCAGCATAAGCTTCTCCCCAGCTCCTATGGATCACAGCTATGACCAGTCTTTTGCATGGAGGTTTATTTTCTTAACAGAGGTTAATAAACAAACAAAAAGAAAACAGCTATTTAATTTGTTCCTTATCCTCAGGTGTCAGGCCACCCGTCCTAGGGTGTCCTGCTCATGGCAATTTCCCAGTCATCTTTGCTCCCTTCCTGGAGCAACAGCCCCAAGGCTGCTTCCATGAGCCCCTTGTTCAAGGAACCCACCATGGGAGCTAGCTCCACTCCAGTGTCGGCCTTTCCTCCCCAGGGCACCACCTGTCTCATCCTCCTCTCAACTGCCCATTAGCAGCCCTTTATAGGCCTATGTGCAGCCTAGCCCTCTTTTGTTGGCTGGATTGGGCTAGGGTGACCAGATGTCCAGATTTTTATAGGGACAGTCCTGATTTTTGGATCTTTTTCTTATATAGGCTCCTATTTACCCCCCAACCAGTCCTGATTGTTCACATTTGCTGTCTGGTCACCCTAGACTGGTCTCACTTGCAGTGGTCCAGAGGAGCTGGGCTTAGTCTGTTCACAGGGACCAGCTACCCTGTGACAACACCTTACAAACACGCTCCTCTTATTTTCTCCACATGTGGTGGTGAACTAAGTGTAGCACAAGTGCAGTTGAGCCCCAACATTCTTTAAGGGCCAGGTCCTCATCTGACAGAGCCAAATAGTAAGCCTGTAGAAGTCACTAGCAAAGTTTGGACACACGTATCTAACATCTACTATAATGACATGAAGTTTTGCTACATAGAAATGTTTTTGTAATATTGATAATTACTCAGATCTGTAATATCTTATCTTCACTGTGTGAAAAATATGGATGCAGTGTCCTCTGTAGAAGGCCATCAAGTTTGGCTCATTTCTGCTCCATCAGGACCTCTGTTTCCACACTGGAGGCATCTTCCTTAGGTTAACAGGATAATCCCAGTGCTTTGACCTCCTAAACAAAGCAGAAGTCTTTTCCTCCTAGTGCAAAACAAGAATCTAAACAACACAAATCCAAACCATAAATGAAACTACATAACTTTAAAAACATTATTAATGTTGCAAAGTCAATCATTCAAAAAATAAGAAATGCCCATGCAACTTTCTCATATATCAAGACTTTTATTTTGTGATACTGTGCATTAAGTAAGAGTGATATAAATTCATACATTCTAGGTCTCCTGCTAGGGTAATTTTCTTCATAGTTTCTTATTAAAGGTAGACTCTAGGTTAAAAACAATCTGTTTCTTTACACCTTATAAGCAACCCCTTAAACACTAAGGACTCTTCCAAAAAAATCCCATTGTTGCTTACACTTGTTCACCTACACCAGTTTAAGCAATGTTGATAGCTGTAGTGCATATGGTTTTCTCTGTCTTTGACAGGTTTTTGGAAGCCAAAATTCTCCCATACAAACACGGAATTTCTAACGCATTTTGTTTCACACACATGCACCACCATGACTCAGCAAGAGCAAAAGTTATCCAAGGAACTTAAGTGGAAGCAAATGATTTTTTTGGACAGGGAGTGTAACAGTTAGTTAAAGTCAGACTTACATCACTTAGACAAATACTAGATTTGCATATATTAGGAAAGCTGGAAAACCCCTCAAAAATCCCAGTTACTCCTACAATGATGAAAAGTAAGAACTGCTGTGAATTTCATCTTATTAGTTAGCTATAGGGCAACAAATAACTCTAAAAGTGTGAACATTTTGAGTGAAAAACATACAATATGGGAATGAAGTTGCAGTTAGAACTAGTCAAACGATACATCTTCTCAAAGAAACCCAGCACAAACACAGCACTAAATTCAGTTTTTTTCAATTTTATTGGAATAAATTTCCATGTACAACTAAGCATTCAGCCTATGACAGCTATAAATGTGAATATATGCAACTATCCAGAACATCCTGGAGCATGCTAAGGAAATAAGAAGCCAGATAACTTGCAGGATTGGTACCGAAATCACTATATAATCTTTGCATTCTTAGATTTGGTGTACACTTAACATTTACATCAACCTAGCTGTGTCATTCAGGAGCATGAAAAATTCACGCTCCTGAATGCCATAGTTAAGTTGACCTAACCGCTGGTGTAGACACAGCAAGGTTCATGGAAGCATGCTTCCATCGATCTCACTACCACTGCTTGGAGAGGTGGATTACCTATAGCAATGGAAAAATCCCTTCTGTTGGTGTAGAAAGTATCTACATGATGGTGATACAGCCGCACAGCTACAGAGCCATAGCTGTGCTGCTGTGTTGATGATGGGCGATCACTTGTTACTGAGTATGATCATCTTCCATGGGAGTTATGGGTCCTCAGGTGGTTAATAAGGCCCATCCTTGAACCATAAGTTCTATTACAATGAGGGCAGAAGTTTTCAGGCTCAGCAGGAGGCTGTTGACCATGACTGGAAGCCAGTCTCTCCTTCCTCCTGTGCCTCTTGTCCTCTTTAGCTTGTCGGCGAGCAAGTTCAAAATGCAGAGACCATCACATAGGACTTCACTCCATTTTAAGTGATCCTGGGCAAGTGTCTCCCAAGTGTTAATGTCAATATTAATATTATTATTATTGCTTCATGATAACATGAAAGCGACTGTTTTGAGCAGCACTGGCTCCCAGAGTGAATCTTTTAAAGTACATACAGGAGTCAAACAGGGCTGTATCATTGCTCCAACAGAAAAAAATGTGCTGCTGTAGCATTTATTGTAGAGACATGGCTTTAGTTTAACTGCGTTTCTTCTATTTTGAAATTATTTTTTTTCCAAACTCGCCAAGCCAATACTCTGCTTTGCAGGGCCTAGGTCTATAAATTAAGAGAACCTATTCATAGGTCCTGTAATTCTGAAGGTAGCAATTATAATATAGCCACATTCTTAGGTCCATGCGTCTGTCTAATAAAGATTGGAATGCTCCAGAGCATAAAATTCTACAGCCGTTTCACAGTCAACCACTAGATGTCATGTATCTGCAGGTGAAACAAATTACTATTGCCCTCAATAATCAGTTACTGTTTGGTCAGACTGAACAGAAAGAAATAAACAAAATAATAAATACTCCCCACCTCTAGTGAAGACAGTGAGTGTGTATTGGAGTAACTAGCACCTTCAAGAAGAAGTGAAGGTAATTAGCTCTTCTCTACAGACTTGTTTAATAGATTCACAATTTCAAGGACAAATATGCTGTTGAACTTTTTCTATAAATGAAAAATCAAGGACTATATTAAATGAATTTGGTTCTGTGTAGTTAGCAATGAACTGATATATAGATCACAGAAAAGACCACCATACTTTACATAAATGAAAATGCTGGCAGACTTGGCTGAGAAGCTAAAAGCTGAATGGGCACGGGGCTGTGCTCAAGGTCAAAGTGAGGCACATTTGTGAGGAAGCTTGTACATCTGCTACTCATGCTGTATCTGTTCTGTGAATAAATGCAAGACTTCATTTTTCAGGGGTGCCAATGTGGCACCTTTTTTAAGTATAAAATTTCACACATAAAAAGCAAACAAGTAAATGTTGTGGTAGCAGGAAGTATGCTATTTTGAAGAGCAACCAATGTTTCCTACACAAACGGGAAGAGCACACGAAAAGAAAAAAGAGAGTATTCACCACTACTATCTTGAAATAGAAGGATAAACTAAAAATAATTACATTGCTCTGGTTAACCATTGAAAAAACATAACTTTTACCCCACTGTGCATACAGAGCCAGATTCAGCACTGCTGCTTCGGATCAGCATAGCTAGCACGATTAGGTTGCAGGGCAGTGTAAGGCCCTCACCATCCTGGTGAATAGCATGGGTACAGGAGACCTCTACACTAGACATGCAGCCATCTCTGTGCACCTGGTGCAGGGATTGTTCTGAGGTGGGAAGGATAGAGAATGGAGGAGACATGTCTGGGACTGTCATTCCTGGTGATCCCCTGCTGCCACGAGATCCATCTTGTCCCCAGCAGGGCTTAAAAAGGGGAGGCACAAGATACCTGTCCTCAGTCTTTGCCTTAGTGCAGTTTGACTGACAGTTTTTAATTATACAATCACATACTATTTCTCAAATAATAGATTTTGCTCTAGTCTTAGATACACAGATATAGCATCCCATAATAACTACAGACAGCATCCGTTTATATGTAAAGTACACAAACCATTCTGACAACATTCTACCCATTAAGTATATAATATAAAATAAATGTGAACACAATAAAGTCACCTAAATTTTCAGCTAAGTTCGTTTCATAGGTTTTAAAAAAAGTAAATTAATATTTTTTATATTCTAAAACCCAGGAAAAATGTTTGTGAAAACAAGCAACAACAATTCATTCCTGTGTAGAATTCTTGGAAAACTATCCACAAGAAACTTATTACTCAAAACACAACAGCAAGTCAATGTTTACAAGCTTTGTTGTGTTTCCTCTATGAAAAATTTAAAAGTACATAAATAAATTAAAAGATTTACCAAAAACGTGAAACAATTCAAAATATAAGTAATAAAACAAAACAAACAAAAACAAAACAATGATATGAAGAACTAAGCAGAGGAAAAGAAGGGAAACAGAGAAGGAAGAGAATAATTGTGACAGGATAAACGGAAGAATATGGGAGTAAAGAGAAGGCATGACTGATGTTACTAAGTTGTATGCAGTGCTGTTGTAGCCCTGTTAGTCCCAGGATAAGAGAAACAAGGTGGGTGAGATAATACACTATGTTGCCAGTACTGCAAAGCAATTAAGGCAAACCGATGTCTGCTCTCATGAAGAGTTCCATTGAAACCAATGGGACTCCCCACACATCTGAGTGTAGACATCCAGTTCCATTTGCAAGGTCAGGCAGTACTTTGGAAGAGGCAGCAGTAGCTGTGTAATATCTTGTACGAGATTCCAGGTAAAATAAAATAAATTCAGGGTATCATTTCTAGCTGATGTAACTTTTTCTATTGTAAACATTATGTGATCCAATATTTCCATTCACTGTGAGAAGAGCAGTGACAAAGGAGGATTCTTTTTAAAAGAGGTAGCACTGTTAAAAATGGCTTTGAAAGATAATTTGGAAAGGGCGTATGCACATCTCAATCCAGAAACTGAAAATGACGTACAGAAATTTACTGCAATAGAGATAAGATTACATAGAACATCTCTATCCACAGAGAAGCGATTTTATCATACTGCCAAAGTAAAAAAGATAAATACGTAGAGGAATGTTGACATTTGAAACCCAGCAGAAACTGAAAGCCTGCCTGAAAAGTGTCTTGCAGGAATCCGGTAATATCTTTTCAGGATCTTATTTTGCAGTAGATGGAGAGAGGATGAAGATGGTGTTAACAATAAATTGTGCCAAATGCTTAGTGAGCTTCAGGGTAGGGTGAGATTGAGATTAGTATTTCATTTGACTCTAGAGGGATGAGAGGGTGATACAGAGAAGTGTATTTGTTCAGTCTGACAGGATCTCATCTAAAAAGGGTAGGTGTCTTCCCCAAAATCCTACTTGCTAAAGGCCAATACAAAGTAGTGGTGTAGCTTCTCTGCAGTTGTCTTGTCTTGTCTTCCTTAACTACTCCCTGTACAACCCAATAGTCAACCAGCTCTCAAGTACTCACATAGGTTTCAGTCAGTCCAACTGAAATCAGAGAGACTATTCAGTGACTAAGTATAGCAGAATTGGGCCCTATGTGATATTTAGCAAACAGGCATAAATGCAGAGGGATGTTTAGCTGAGTCTGTGAGGCAGGTGGATTTACTTTCATAGTATCATATTCTGCCTTGGTCAGGTAATGGTATGGTGACATCATCCACCAACTGTCACTCTCAACTGCTATGGAACAGTTTGACTCTAACGTTCCATCTGACTTCTAAAAACGGTCCTTGCTCTAAAAAAGTATTTTCCTTCTGTTTCACAATCCACTGCTCTAGAATAGTTAGGCTGTCTTTTAAAGCAAAAAGAATTATGTTCTTTTACTGCTTTGAATTGTCACAAACCTTCTCTGTTTTAAATTGTCTGTCCTCTTGCTATGTGCTTCCTTGAGTTGCTAGGAACACTCGAAACTCCAGGCTGCTTGCTTAAGGGAAAGAAATCCCGGTTGGGGAGTCAGACATATGCCCTGAGACTTAACCAAGGCCTTTTCTAACACCTGCTGGCTTGATTTTATTCTTTCCTATGAGTCTAAACTGTTTTGGACTCATGAAGGGGGATGGAGGATCCCTTACGACAAATTTGTACTGCCCTGTGATGAGCACCTGCTGGTGATATTAAGTCATCCCTGGACTCCTTCCAAAGTGTTCTTGTTCAGAGGGGTAAGATGATTAACTCCTATTCTTTCTAAACAAACTGGTACTACCACTAAACACTTGATGAACACCCACACTCTATGCCTCCACAAAAGTTGTAATACCGCTTCCTTCTTCTGTGTCAGGAATGTATTTATAGGCTTATGAGATGCAAGTATCTATCAGATCCACCACACAACCAGTCTCTGTGAGTCAACACTGGAAAAACTGTTCTCAGAAACAACATTTGGACAATGTTTTTTGATCAGAAATTGGATTAGTGATTCAGGAAGGGTTTCATCCCATCTAACTTTCTGGGCATGAGGAAGGACAGCACTGGGAATAACTACCCTCTAGCTTTTTCTGTCAGCAGCATTTGATGTTCTGAAAGTTTCAATTCCAGCAAGAGACTTTCAGGAGGGGATTCTTTCAGGTACTTGATTTTTAAAAATACAATGGGATTTCTGTCTATCCACTTACAGTCTGATTTCATAGCTCTTTGCAACAATGCCAGTCGCTCACATCTACACCTGCTGTGTGGTTGTAGAGCCTACATCAGTCATCCTAGCTGGGAGTCCAGGCTAGTCCCATCTCCACTGGCTGTTTTTTCCTGAGTTCGTGCACCCTGACAGGCTTAATTACGTAAACCATTATGACTCCAGTAACTAAAGGAGAACTGGGTATTGAGGCATAACCATGAATTTGCAAAACGCTTCCAGTGGCGGTGCGCTGTCACTTTGCAGGTTTCTTGGGTAATGATGCCTTGGTAGGGCTAAAAGCCTCCGTGTAGAAGAGGGGCAAGGAGGTAGAAGGCAGGCCGAGACAAGGCGGTTGTACAAAGTTTTCGCTGGAAGGCGAGAGGGCTGCTGACGAACGGCCCGGCCTGGGGCAGGGGTAGCTCCCGAAGGCTGAGGTGCACGAAGCCCCTCCCCTGTAGCGACCGCCCGCAGCCTCCCCTCAGCCAGGGCTGTGCTGGGCAGAGCTGCAGGTGCCGGGCAGCAGCCGGAGCCGCCCCCGCTCTTCGAAAGCGACCGAGCCAGCTCTCCAGTCGCGGGCAGGGCGGCGCGGCGCGGCCCCAAGGGAGGCAGCAGCCACCTACCCCGAGTATTTAGAGGGGCCGGTCCCGGGTGAGGCTGCCCCTGGCCGGAGCTGGGCAGGAGCTAAGCGCGGACGGCATCGCTATGAAGCGGCAAGGCATCGCGAACCTGGCTTTCGAGCCCTCCAGCCCCGACCTCCGTCTCCAGTCCAGGGTGAGCGTCAGCCGCCCAGGCCCGGCCCCCGGCCGCCCCCCGCCGGAGTGTGACGAGGGGCCGTGCGGGTGGGGCAGCTTCACCCCTAGGGCTCTGCAGTTGTGCAACAACCCCGAGGGCTACCTGAGCGCCTACAGCCTGCTGGCCGTCTTCCAAGGTAACCCTTCCCTGAAGGGGCGGTCCCTGGGGGCAGCCCTACCGTGCCCCTGGGGGGGAAGGTGGAGGAGAAGGGTGGGATGAGATCATGGGCTAGGGAGGCTGTGGAGGGGAGTTTGACTCTTGGGATAAGAGAGGAACCGAGGGTGTGAGCTCCAGCAGGGTTGGTGTCAGCCTAAAATGTGACAATCTTGTGACTTCATCAGGCTCCATGTTATGCATATTCAGGCTCTTAACTAAAGTGACTTAGATAATGCCAGATTCTCAAGTGATTTCCCACTATCCCTCCCACCTTTTCTTTACTTATTCTTAAACTTGTCTGAATTCCTGAGTACCTCTCTGGTCAATCGGTTTCACGCCCTTTCTTGTGCCACTTCACTATAATATAGGGAAAATGCTCCCACCTTTTTTTTAACATGGCAAATAAAAGAGGTACAACTTTTACTTTATATGACTTTATAAATAAATCAAATATTAACACAACAATAAGTGTGTGGTGGTTAGGCCATGGATAATCTGACTAGCTGTATTCCAAGCAAGTCAGCCACTATTTTTCATCAGATTGGTTAGTTTAGCTACAAAATTAAAGTATATTTTCAGACCCTTGTATTTGTTGTTCTAACAATGGTTTAGTACTGAAAACTTCCAGCAGTCAAACATGAGAGCCCAGTGCATCAGTGAGTGTGCAGTCATGACTACACACAAGCCCTGATCCTGGAAACTCTTAAGCAGGTACTTACCTTTATGCATGGAAGTTATGCATATGTGTAAATTTCTGCAGAGTTGGGACCATGGTCAGGATAACTTAACTTTTTTAAAAAAAATTTTTTAAACAAATGTTTTCTAGGTGTCACTGATTCCAGTAAAACAATTTTTCCTGGTGCTTGAGTCCAGTAATCACTGAGTTCTAGGACTAAATCATAAAACAAAGAAATAGCTGAAAAAATTGCAACATGCAAGCTTATTTTGCTTGTAATGTTCACAGTGCAGTTCTAGAGCTCAAGAATCACCTTTGGAGGTGGCACCAACCTCTTCCCAATTGGGGTGGGGATGCTGAGGTGAGAGAGTCAGGAAATTGGGGTATGTGCGTGCAATACATCTTGTGGGCGCTGGTCACCCTTACTTCTGCAATTCTCTGCCACCAGCAGCAGCACATAAGTAAGTGTGGCAATACCATACCATGCCACCCTTACTTCTATGTAATGTTTGACCTTTGGGCTGGGACAGATATTTTCAGGCAGCATTACATCTCCTTAAAACACATTTGTGGAATTAATGATAATTTCGCCTTGATTC
Source organism: Chelonoidis abingdonii (assembly GCF_003597395.2). NCBI lineage: Eukaryota > Metazoa > Chordata > Testudines > Testudinidae > Chelonoidis > Chelonoidis abingdonii. The sequence goes on along the minus strand of NC_133774.1, from coordinate 66,570,366 downwards.
TGCAGAGAGCCATGCCAGGTAGCTGCCTGAATAAAGCCTCTTTCACTTCATTGACATGCTTACCAGATTGCACCCTCCCCTGTCCACTAAAAAGAAAGCAGGAGGGGGCTCAAGCCTCTTGCCCAGTACTTCAGTGGTTACAGCAGTGGTTCTCAACTGGTATGCAGAGGTTTTCCAGGGGATTTAGCAACTCATCTAGATATTTGCCTAGTTTTATAACAGGCTACATGAAAAGCACTAGCAAAGTCAGTACCAACTAAAATTTCATACAAACAATGACATGTTTATACTGCTCTATATACTAAAGCAGTGTTTCTCAACCCCCGGGGCTCACAATTTATTTTAGACTTGTATGGTAAACATGAGAAAGTAAGCAATTTTTCAGTAATAGTGTGCTGTGACACTTCATATTTTTATGTTTGATTTTGAAAGCAAGTTTTTAAGTGAGGTGAAACTTGGGGTTATTCAAGACAAATCAGCCTCCTGAAAGGGGTACAATAGGCTAGAAAGGTTGAGAACCACTGGGTTAGAGAACTCCTAGGACAGTGGTTTTCCACCTGTGGTCTGCAGACTCCTTGGGGACCGTAGACAATGTCAAAGATTTCCAAAGGGGTCTGTACTTCCACTCAGAATTTTTTAGGGGTCTGCAAATGGAAAAAAGGTTGAAAACCACTGTCCTGGGGGATATGAAAGGCCTGGGTTAAAATCTGTGCTCTTTATAATGTGGAATAGGTCTTTCACATCCCAGGTGATTTCCCTAAATGCTGGGCTATAGAGTGTCTTTCTGGCCCGATGAATTGTCAATTATTTTATACAAAGTGAAACAACTTCAACAGGAGCAGTCAAGAGAAACCCCCTCCAAAATACTCCCACATCTTCAGTGAGTGCTTAGCCACTGGGCTTCTGGGTAAAAAGGCATCTAATTGCAGTGGTTCTAACTCTAGGGCCTTGGCTACACTCACACTTTACAGCGCTGCAAGTTTCGCGCTCAGGGATGTGAAAAAACACCCCCCTGAGCACTGCAAGATACAGCGCTGTAAAGCGTCAGTGTAATCAGGGCAGCACTGGGAGAGCTCTCTCCCAGCACTGCCGCTCCGACCACACTCACACTTCAAAGCGCTGCCGCGGCAGCGCTTTGAAATTCCAAGTGTAGCCATACCCTAGGAGAGGGTTTCTGGCTGAATCCTGAATGGAGGGAGGTTCTCTTCATTTGGACTTGGGCACTTAACTTCCTCTTCTCAACATTTCCTACTGGCTAGCTTCAGCAGCACCCCCTCAGTGTGCTGGCATCAGTGAATTCCTTTTTTAGGTGTCCAACTCTCCCTATGCATTGTACAAGGAGTCTAGGCCAGAGGTTCTCAAACTGGGGGTTGGGACACCTCAGAGGGTCATGAGGTTATTACATGGGGGGGCATGAGCTATCAGCCTCTACCCTAAGCCCCGCTTTGCCTCTAGCATTTATAATGGTGTTAAATATATAAAAAGGAGTTTTTAATTTAAAAGAGGGGGTCGTACTCAGAGGCTTGCTATATGAAAGGAGTCACCAGTAAAAAAAGTTTGAGAACCACTGGTCTAGGTGCTGAACTTGAGGATTGTGTGTGTTGCTTGGCAGCATGGCACCTGAAAGTTCAGCACTACAATGCTGAGCCTTAGTGCCCCCTATGAATCCACCTCCCACTGCTCAAAATAAAGTTTGTTTTTGAAGAAAGAATAGTCTAGGTTCACAAATACAGTAATAGGTAAGGAGGTTTTAGTACAAACACTTTACACTAGATTTTAAAACGTCTTACTAAATGTATCACTATGGTATTTGTTTACTTGCATTTCTCTCATCTTGGACTACGAATTCAGTGGCATGTGTTCATAATCAGTTTCATACTGCTTTTATGTGTTTTTTTTTTAACACTGCAAAGGTATACATAAAATGTCTTCCATTTGAATTGTAAAGAGTAGAAACATTTTCTGTTCGCAAAGGCTCAAAATTTTCTAAATCAGGCCAAACTTAAGTTGATAGCTGGTCTTTCAAATAAAAATTGGCAATGGATACGTTTTGCTGAACATCAGAAAATAAAAATGTAAATACAGAGTATCAGGAAGAAACATTTCAACAATTTCTAATTACATATTAAACTTGTATCTGTGAATTGAGGTCATGATCCATCAAATAATTTAAGCGCATATTTAAAATTAAGCATATATTTAAGTGTTGCTTGTTGGGGCCTGAGGTAATCCTATAACAAAGGCACTGGACTGGGACTCAAGAAGTTTTCTGGCTTTGCAACAGACCACCTTGGGTAATTCATTAAGGTCTTGATCCTGGTATCAGAGGTCCAGATATGCGGAAGTGTGCAGAACTGTTTTGAAGCTTGCCTACATCAATCTGACTGCATGATTGGGCCATTATCTTGCAGGCTATGGTTACACTAGAAGAAGCTCCTAAATTTGCCAATATTGCAGTTTGGGAATACTGATGTAGATAAGGTTTTCTGTGTTCTCAGTAGTTCTTTAATCTTGTGTCCATTTGATCTGACTATACAAGTAAATAACTATATGAATTTCTGCAATATGAAACCTTGTTTACACGAGGGATCCCAATGTAGCTAACACAAATGGAAACTCTTTTTAGAAAATTTTCCTTATGTAAACAAAATCAAGTGGCTTGGGACCCCGTATGTAAAATAGGGATAACATTTCCCTATCTTTACAGGGGTATTGTGAGGATACACCCAATGATATCTGTGAAGTGCTTAGGTACTAAACTGACTTTCATAGTAAATCAAATAAATTTATGCATAATCAGATACAGTATCTCAATGAGACTTACAGACAGCATTTTGAATGGGTCCCTCTTTTTTTTTTTTTTTTTTTTTTTTAATAGTAGTGGGATGCTAAATGTCTAATTAGAATAGGTCTCCTTCTACCTTCAGGTGTTAATAACATGTCAAAAGCAGGAAGGTCATGATGTCCTCTTTGAAATTGGATGAGGGTGGAAAGAGAGAGAAGAGAAGACTAATTAATCTATATAAAGGGTGTATCTTAAAAGTTAGGTTGTAAAGTTATTGTTTGGTATGAATGTGTGTGTGTCAGAGGAGGAATGGCCCACACTTCCAAGAATACTGTAGTTCTAAAGAGTATCAGAGCCAGGAAATTAAAATGCAAGATTGTATTTAACAGATAATATTCCCCCACAGATTAGGAATATGTAGATGCTGAGTTATGGCAGTCCAAACTACTGTAACTATACTTTGCCTCATTCTACTATGGGAACAATTACTTTAATGTAGTTACAGCTAAGTATTTCAGTTTTCAAATTTCAGAAACATCAGAAGGTAATAGATTATAGACATGCCACCCCCCACCCCACCCCAAATACTAAAGTAAGTGTCTAATTATTCAACATAGTTTTATATCTTCTGTGGAACTTATGACTAATTGGTGATAAGCATTGCTGCTCTAAACCTTCTAGATACAGTAATCCTCAAATTTCATCTCATCTAAGCATATAACATTTTTACATGAAGAATAAAACCAAAAATAAATAGCAATTTGTAAAGGACTGGTGTACATATGTATCATTGCTTTAACTGAAGGCAACGTTGAGCACACCTAGGACTCCAATTTACAAAGATTTTGTAGTCAAATAGCTGGCCTTAAAAAGATGATATGCAATAGTTAGCAATGGATAGATTCTCCTACATTTCAAGTGGAGCTGTCTGGAAAAACAGACAGGGTTTTTTTTGTTTTTGTTTTTAAACCTGTTCAGATGAGGCCTATATTTCTATAGTATAGTCACTTAATTATATACTATACATGATTAACTTGATATCTGATTTATGTGGCCTTTGATCAATATAGAAGTGCATAATTGCATCGTAGGTAGCATGTCTGAGTCACTATAAATTATAACCACAAGAGTTGCTGAAGTTCACAGCTGTGGGAGGGACTAGTAATAGCTCTTCAAAGTGAGTGACAGAATGTGAAAACAATGTCTTCATTATTGTTTCCAAATAAACTGCTGCCACTTCTGAGTCACTTCTTTCCCTGGACAAATGGAGGGAGGGCTATTTTCACACTTTGAGTAGAACTATTATTGACACCAAGAGTAAGCTGAGAAGAATAAAATAGAAACAGCCAATCCGCATGTGGCTTTGACAAGCTTTGTGACCAGACATAACTTAATAAAAATATTATACTGCATTGTTTGTAAATTGTTTTACAGTACTTGGATGAGTGATTAAATTTCAGGATAATATTTTTATTAAATTATGGCTGGTTACAAAAATTGTCAAAGCCACATACCAATTGTAAAGGTTCAAGCAGACAGTGACATGACACCAATGCACATCTGAAATGCGTAGCAGAGGGAAAGGGTGAGGGGGAACCTTTGGCCACTGTTATATGAATAAGTAAAAAGTAGGGCTGGTTGCACAATTAAAAAATAAATTATGCAATTAATTTGTTTAAACATTTTTGGATGTTTTCTACACTTTCAAATATATTGATTTCAGTTACAACACAGAATAAAAAGTGTACAGTGCTCACTTTATATTTTTGATTTAAAAATATTTGCAAGGTAAAAAACAAAATAAATATTTTTCAATTCACCTAATATAAATACTGTAGAGCAATCTCTTTTTATTATAAAAGTTGAACTTACAAATGTAGAATTATGTACAAAACCCACTGCATTCAAAAATAAAACAATATAAAACTTTAGAGCCTACAAGTCCACTCAGTCCTACTTCTTGTTCAGCCAACTGCTCAGAAAAACAAGTTTGTCTGTATTTGCAGAAGATAATCATAGAATATCTAGGATTCTAGGATTGTAAGGGACCTTGAGAGGTCATCGAGCCCAGTCCCCTGTCCTCATGGCAGGACCAAATACTGTCTACACCATCCCAGATCGACATTTATCTAACCTACTCTTAAATAGCTCCAGAGATGGAGATTCTGCAATCTCCCTAGGCAATTTATTCCAATGTTTAACCACCCTGACAGTTAGGAATTTTTTCCTAATGTCCAAGAAGTTTTCTCCCTCCTCTGTATGACACCCTTTTAGATACCTGAAAACTGCTGTCATGTGCCCTCTGTCTTCTCTTTTCCAAACTAAACAAACCCAATTCTTTCAGCCTTCCTTCATAGGTCATGTTCTCAAGACCTTTAATCATTCTTGTTGCTCTTCTCTGGACCCTCTC
>NC_133774.1:66522054-66560866 GCF_003597395.2 Chelonoidis abingdonii | reverse complement strand
TCCTTCCTAGACAGTCTCTTCCCATTCTGTATGTGTGAAACTGATTGTTCCTTCCTAAGTGGAGCACTTTGCATTTGTCTTTATTGAACTTCATCCTGTTTACCTCAGACCATTTCTCCAATTTGTCCAAATCATTTTGAATTATGACCCTATCCTCCAAAGCAGTTGCAATCCCTCCCAGTTCGGTATCATTTGCAAACTTAATAAGCGTACTTTCTATGCCATTATCTAAGTTGTTGATGAAGAGCCGGTCCCAAAACAGACCCCTGCGAAATCCCCTTGTTCTACCTTTCCAGCAGGATTGGGAACCATTAATAACTACTCTCTGAGTAGGGTTGGAAGAGACCTCAGGAGGTCATCTAGTCCATTCCCCTGCTCAAAGCAGGACCAACCTCACCTATATCATCCCAGCCAGGGCTTTGTCAAGTCAGGCCTGAAAAACCTCTAAGAATGGAGATTCCACCACCTCCCTAGGTAATCCACCACCCTCCTAGTGAAATAGTGTTTCCTAATATTCAACCAAGACCTCCCCCGCTGAAACTTGAGACCATTGCTTCTTGTTCTGTCATCAGCCACCACTGAGAACAGCCTAGCTCCATCCTGTTTGGAACCTCCCTTCAGGTAGTTGAAGGCTGCTATCAAATCCTCCCTCACTCTTCTCTTCTCTTCTTCAGACTAAATAACCCGATTTCCCTCAGCCTCTCCTTGCAAGTCATGTTCCCCAGCCTCCTAATCATTTTTATTGCCCTCTGCTGGACTCTTTCCAATTTGTCCACATCCGTTCCATAGTGGGGGAGACCAAAACTGGACACAATACTCAGGGGTGGCTCCAGGCCCCAGCACGCCAAGCGCGTGCTTGGGGCGGCATGCCGCGGGGGGTGCTCTGCTGGTCGCCAGGAGGGCGGCAGGCAGGCAGCCTTCGGCGGCATGCCTGCGGAGGGTCCACTGGTCCCATGGCATGCCTGCATGAGGTCCACTGGAGCCTCGGGACTGGCAACCAGCAGAGCACCCCCCCCGCAGCATGCCTCCATGCTTGGGGCAGCAAACTGTCTAGAGCCGCCCCTGACAATACTCCAGGTGTGACCTCACCAGTGCTGAATAGAGGACGTCAAAGTTAGAATCAGGACTCACAATTTGTCAGACCACTCTGTTTATTAGCGCAGCGCTCTGCCAGTAACATTCAGAATACGTGAGTGGCCATGCAAGGCCTAAGCAGCCTTATTTATACAGATAAAAGAGCAGGAGAAAGACAAAGGGACAAAGAAAGCAAAAAAGACAGGAAAAACCACCTGGGACTCAGCATGCATATCCCACTTCCTTACTAATTGGTATCGATCTAAGGCTAATACTTCACCAATGGCCTTAAACGGTGCAATTGTTCTATGCTAATATCTGTGTTCCTGACACCTGGATTGCAACATTCCAACAATTTTGCTTAAAGGTGCAGACAACATTTCTTTAATCCTTTCTATTCTTACAATATAATTCATTTTACTTTCACAAGGAGAATAATCACTTTCCTCGATTTGCTGGCAGTGCTCCTACTAATATAGCCCAATATGCCATTGGCCTTCTTGGCAGCAAGGGCACACTGCTGACTCATATCCAGCTTCTCATCCACTGTAATCTCTAGGTCCTTTTCTGCAGAACTGTTGCTTAACCATCAGTCCCAGCCGTGCAGTAGCATGGGATTCTTACCTTCTAAGGCAGACTCTGACTGTCCTTGTGACCTACTCAGATTTTTGGCCCAATCTTCAATTTGTCTAGGTATTCTGGACCCTATACATGCTTAGTTTCTTGTATTTCCATGTACCTGAAGTAGAACAGGCATTTCTGATGGCACTGTTGTAAGCGTTGCAAGAGATATTGATGCAGATGCATCACTAAAAACTTCATATATCCCTCATACTTCACCCATTCGAGACAGGTCTGTGCGATTACAGTTCTGCTCAAAACTACCAAACAATGTGGACCGATGCATGTTCATTTTCATCATCTGAGTCAGATGCCGCCAGCAGAAGGTTGGTATGTGGCTGGTTTTCTTTTTTTTTGGTGGTTTGGGTTCTGTAGTTTCAGCATCACTGTTGCTCTTTTAAGACTTCTGAAAGCATGCTCCATACCTCATCCCTGTCAGATTTTGGAAGGCACTTCAGATTCTTAAATCTTGGTTCAAGTGCTGTAGCTATCTTTAGAAATTTTCTTTAGCATATCTTTTCATTTTGTCAAATTTGCAGTGTAAGTGTTCTTAAAACAAACAACATGTGCTGGGTCATCATCCGAGACTACTATAACATGGAATATATGGCAGAATGTTGGTAAAACAGAGCAGGAAACATAGAATTCTCCCCCAAGGAGTTCAATCACAAATTTAACTAACACATTTTTTTAACTAACATCATTAACATGGAAGCATGTCATCTGGAATGATGGCCGAAGACTGAAGGGGCATATGAATGTTTAGCAAATCTGGCACATAAATACCTTGCAGTGCCAGCTACAAAAGTGCTATGTGAATGCCTGTTCTCACTTTCTGGTGATCTTGTAAATAAGAAGCAGGCAGCATTATCTCCTGTAAATGTAAACAAACTTGTTTCTCTTAGCGATTGGCTGAAGAAGAAGTAGGACTGAGTGGACTTGTAGGCTCACGTTTTGCATTCTTTTGTTTTGGAGTGCTGTTATGTAACAAAACTACATTTGTAAGTTGCACTTTCATGACAGATTGTACTTGTATGAGGTGAATTGAAAAATACTATTATTTTGATCATTTTTACAGTGCAAATATTTGTAAAAAATGATATAAAGTGAGCACTGTATGCTTTGTATTCTGTGTTGTAATTGAAATCAATATATTTGAAAATATAGAAAACATCCAAAAGATGCAATAAATTTCATTTGGTATGCTATTGTTTAACATTGCTATTAATTTTTTTTTTATGATTTATTTTTTTTATGATTTATTTTCCATGAGCTAACTACGATTAATCGAAAGTCCTAGTAAAAAGTTAAAATAGTAATGACTAGCTTTAATAAAGTAAGTAAAAAATTAATGACTTGCAACTAACATCCTAATTCTTTCGTGCAGTACCTCTTGTGGACCACATTGTGGACTAGCCTTCACATACTGTAGAAATTCAAGTAGTTGAAACACTGTTCTTTAGCTAATATTTACTCGGGTGCTAAGAACTCTTGGAGTAAGATCTGGGAGTTGCCAACAGTATAGTGTCTGGATCAACAGGGTTCCATCTCTGCTAAAGCAACTGTGTTGCTCCTTTTGTAATAAGGAGCCATTGACAATTATTTTGCCAGCAATTACATTTAGTACTAAATTATTATTTAAACTCTTATAAATGAATTTGCTTGTTATTTTAGTCTGTGATTGAACATAGGTAACTAAACCAATGTCCAATTACAATAAGAATGTTTAACAGTTTTTTGTAATCAGTTACTGACCTACTTCACTTTTGTGGTGTACAGGTATTTAACTCTTGTGAACCAGTTTCCCATCTTTAAAATATAAAAATGCTTACCTACTTCATAGGACTGCTCAGGAACCTAAGCAGATGTTTGAAGTGCTATACATGTGCCAAAAAAAATGACAAAAGCGGAAAACCAGCTTGATATTTGCTCATTCCTTTTGGTCATTAAGGCCTCTAGTCACCACTGTGTTTGGTGTACTCCTTCCCCCCCTTCCCTCAAGTAAAAAACAACCCATCACGCCAACAGTTTGTCATAGTGGCCTTGAATACTGGAATTCCTCTCCCCTCCCCCCAGTACTCCAACATATTAATTAAGTAGCTTGGATATTACAGTTCATAGGGTGAGCCCTTCTCCAGGCCTTTTATGCTAAGTGTGGCAATTAAGTTGCTCTCCCTGGCCCAATACTGGGCTTTAAGGATTTCCTTCAGTGCAGGAACTATGGAGGCAAGATTGACTGAGGACCCCTCAGAAGCCTTGCAGTAATGGGTATGCTTGGCGTGGGGCTAGCAGCAGGAAGGGTATGCTGCAGATGGTGTGAGTAGTGTTTCTGACTATAGGGCATTCTTGAGAGGCTGCTATAACATAAGTTTGTCTATGCTTACAGCTGTGTGTAAAGTACAGACACTGCATGCCTAGTTAGTACAGGTATAAATTGCATGTAGATGGTGAAGCACTGTTTAGGCAAGTAGAGTATAAGCACTCCTGAACCTTGTGGGTACATACTGGGTAAATGCCATGGATATATAATCAGCAAAGCAGTATTTCCCCACCTATCCTGCTACAGGAGTTTTTCCCTGCCACAGGGAAAGGCTTCTGTAGCTCCCTGCAGTGGGGAAAGTCTCTGGCATCTCCCTGCTGCCCAGCCGTTCCCTGCTGCCTCTCCCCGCTAGAGCCTTTCACTGACTTGTGTAGCTACATACAACAGTGCGGATTCAGCCTGCTTTTCAAACAGTATATGTTGTCACAAGAGGTATGCAGTATAGATTTAACCTTAGGACATATACCCTATATGGCTCTCTACATGCTGGAGCAGTACCTCCTCAGTGTATGCTGCTATTTTTAGCAATGTTACTGTCCTGCTGGAGCCCTTCACTGCCATGTGTAGCTACACAACACGCTGGGGATGCAGTCTGCCTTTCACTGAAACATGTAGCTACACAACTATGTGCTGCTGCAAGTAGAGACAAGACTTTAAGCAGTCCTGAGAGTTTCTGCAGCTCCAGATCTAGAGGGCACAAAGGTGCCTTAAACCTGAATCTGGATCTCCCACATCCTGGATGAGTGCCCTAACAACTAGGCTAAACACTAGATGGAGGGTGGCAAAATCTCCTCTTCACTAATAGTTTCAGGTCAGTCAAAATCTTTCTGTAAACTGTTCATCTGGAGAAAAAAAAATTGCCCAGTACTAAGGTCTGAATTAAATTCTTTGCTGTCATGATCACTAAACTCTCTCTCAAAAGAGCTGAGCAATTGAATGGCAAGATTGAATTTGAACTTGCACATGATCCAGTGGTAAGATTACACAGTAGTTTTTCAAGAAAATAATACTTGTTTGGTTTGTCTAATTGTCTTTCTCTCTCTCTCTCTCTTTTTTTTAATAGGTATTGTGGTGAATGGGCTAATAAATGTTAGTATTTCCACTATTGAAAAACGTTTTGAGCTGAACAGTTCCCTCACTGGTGTCATCTCTGCAAGCTATGACATTGCTTTTTGTGTATTGTCGCTGTTTGTATCTTTCTTTGGAGAAAGAGGGCACAAACCAAGATGGCTTGCCTTCTCATCCTTTATGATAGGATTGGGATCACTTGTGTTTGCCTTGCCACACTTTGCTGGTGGAATATACCAATTTGGATCTAAACTTGAAGGTAAGCTCATGTTTTAGTATTTTTGGTATTTTTCTAACAAAATGAATAGGATAACTGAATGTGCACAGAGTTGTGTTAAATAGATTCTTATGTATTTGAATATGAAAGTGCATTATCTAGATTAGGGTAGTAAGTGCAGAGGAAGATGTGGGATATGTTCCCTTTTTTTGTTTTGTATCCACATAGTATTGCTTACTGAGGCTTTGGGTGTGCTTACAGTTGTACCCATCTCATAGGTTTGTGTGTTTTTATTTATTTATATATATTTTTGGCTTATTAAGGTCTCTGGGCAGACTCTTGGGCTCCCTACTGATGTAGATCAATGCCTTCTTTATGTGCTGCAAAGTAAGAGGCATGACTAAATTGCTGGTGGTATCTTCTCCATTAAGGTCTCATCTTGATGTTAAACTTTACTAACTGCTACCTTATCTCAATTTTCTGTTTTTAGTAGAGCTGTTGATTAATCATAGTTAACTCGTGCGCTTAACTAAAAAAAAGAATCACTATTAAAAAAATAATTGCAATTAATTGCACTCTTAAACAATAGAATACCACTTGAAACGTATTAAATGTTTTTGTGTGTTCTTCTATATTTTCAAATGTATTGATTTCAGTTACAATACAGAATACAAAGCGTGCACTGCTCACTTTTATATTTTTGATGAGATAGTATTTTTCAGTTCACCTCAGACAAGTACTATAGTGCAATCTCTTTATTGTGAAAATGCAACTTACAAATGTAGATTTATTTATTTTTTGTTACATAACTGCACTCCGAAACAAAACAATGCAAAGCTTGAGCCTACAAGTCCACTCAGTCTTACTTTTTGTTTAGCCAATCGCAAAGAAAAACAAGTTTGTTCGCATTTATGCAAGATAATGCTGCCTGCTTCTTTGGCCATGGCTACACTGGCGCTTTACAGTACTGCAACTTTCGCACTCAGGGGTGTGAAGAAAACACCCCCCTGAGCACTGCAAGATACAGTGCTGTAAAGCCTCAGTGTAAACAGTGCTGCAGCGCTGGGAGCGCGGCTCCCAGCGCTACAAGCTACACCCGTAGAGGATGTGGAGTACGTGCAGTGCTGGGAGAGCTCTCTCCCAGCGCTGGCGCTGCGATCACATTTGCACTTCAAAGCGCTGCCGCGGCAGCGCTTTGAAGTTTCAAGTGTAGCCATGCTCTTATTTACAACATCACCAGAAAGTGAGAACAGGCGTTTGCATGGCGCTTTTGGAGCTGGCATTGCAGGGTATTTATGTGCCAGGTATGGAACACTTATTCGGCCTGTTTGGGAGTACTTAAATTGCAATCTCTCTGCACTGTGTCTTTACAACATCTAGCACAAGAGGGTCCTGGACCATGGCCAGGTCCTATGTTAATAGAACCAAAGTCTAGGAAAATTTGGCTTCTAACAAAGTATCGGAAATTGACTTCTAGCATGGGTTGTCCTTACAATGTTGAGGAGGGAAAAAGGCAAAGTGTTTGTTTGTTTTGTGCATATGTGGATTTGTAATTTGATCTATCTCTGACACTACTGCACTGGAGATAGTATTGACCTTTTCTGTGTGTGACTTTATCCCTTCAGCAGCTCTGCTCTTTCCTTCTAGCAGGTAATTCTCGGGGAAATGTCTTTCAAAGTGTCCATCATTGTTGAAGTTCCTGTTCTGTGTATATGTGATACACTTCTGTCACCTCATTAAATCAGGATTCTGCACTTGATGCTTTCTCAGTGCTTGCTGGAGTTACACATGACACTTGGTGTCAGAATACCTAGCACTGTGAAGTGCCAGGAAAACCTTCATGTCATGTTCCTAGGCTGACATGCATTGTGGCTCTGCCATTTTTTTTATTAAAGTGAACATATCAAACAAAATGATTAAATCTTTCCAAGCACCACACCCTATCATGTATTCTCCATGATAAAACTGATTTGGCTGAATTCCCACTTCCTTCAATTCTTACTTCTTTTGTAGCAGGATCTAGTGGGCTTGATGGACTATACTGTTGCTTCCTTTAAAATATGCTGTGGGCCTAGTTTTTTCACTTAAAAAAATTCTGTACTAAGTTACCATCTATAACTCTGTGCTGTTGTCTAGCATGTCATATCTTGAAAGGTGAAATTGCTGCAGATGCTGTGCACAGGCCATGAAGAATTTCTTAATTCAGGCTAAGCAAATGTTTTGCAAATTCTGTATTTCAATTTCATGATGCATGTGTCCTTAAAAACTCTACCTCCCCCCATTAGTAACAAAGGGCTGAAGTCTCCCATTATTTGCCTAGTACTCTGGAAAGCCACTTAAGCACATCTAGGCCAATACTTATCAGGCAAAAATGTTCTATGTAGTAACAAATGATGCTTCTTGCCTTCAGGGCTGAGCATGCTTCTGTCACAGTTTGTTCCCCACACCTATTGGCTTTGAGAGAGATGTGTGAAGGGACATGTGCTGACATGGCTTTACTCTAAATTATTTGACTCAGGAAAGCGAAATACTAAGGTAAACATAACAGTGCGATTAACATCGAAGTGTGGTTATGCAAAGTTGTTGAAAAACTTTAATTGATGGTGGCATTCATCATGATTCATGGGTAAGACTAGAGGCTATTGCACATTAGGAAGAAATCTAAGACTGCAATCACACTAGCATGAAATTGTAGACCTATTTTTAAACAACTTTGTGTTTAGAAGATCTTGTTGCCAAAAATATACGCACAGCACCTCTCCTCTCTGACTTGACTCTTTTTTTCCCATGCTACATTTCTAATAACTCACTTCCATCTTTGGTGTGCCCTACTCAAAGGTAGAGAACCTAGAATATGAGGACCCTGAAGCCAGAAGTCAACTACCTCTGTGGGTAGATCATCCCCAGAAATAGTTGTTCATCACTAGTCTGTGCACACTTACTGCTGACTTATACCATCTCCTACTGATATTTTGGAAGGGAGGAAGATAGTAGAAAAATACTATTTATTTTTTCTTAAAATCTTTTGTTTTCCATTTTTCTAAGACTTTTTCCCCCCTATGTATGCCTTGACTTGTGTGCACCAGAACTGTTGATGTCTTGATGGCCTTTTTGTTTCAAGGAAAAAATCCGATGTTTGTTTCTAATAACTCAGTTATTATATATTTGTTTTATTAATCATTTGAAATTTTTACTATAGAGTACTGACATTAATTTGTATATCCATACTACTGCTAATTATTCATTGTATGTAGACAGCGGATCTGTTATAGGGTCACTAGGTTTTGAAATGGTTCTTAAACCAGTACAGTCATCCGCCTCCTGGATAAGGAATTGGGATTAAAAAGTTCCCAGTGGTTGATATTAAGAGTGATTCTAATTTCACCTGCAAGCCAGTGCTCATAGCTTGTTTGCTCAGGAAAATATCTTTTCTCAATGTACCTTGAGCATCTGAGGTTAGAATAGAATCTGGGTTTAAGCAACATATACAAGACCTGGTTTGAGTTGACTCACTGCCATAGTGCTTACATCTTGTTTAGGATTCTACTTAGGCCTCTTCTTTTCTTACTAAAAACATGAATGGAAAAGCAAACACTGATCCAAACGAAGAACCCAAATTGATAAATTGGAGGGATTCCAAAGAAGTGTAACTTTAAAACAAAAGATTGCATGCATGTTTACTCAGGAAATCCAACACTTCAAGCTGAGAGAGACCAAATGTGATAGCTGTGTGTAAATTTAGGTAATACATAAAAGTGTTTGGACACCATCTGAAACTAAAATAGAAAAGGGAAGTAGGCTAGATGTTAAAGCATTGAGTGAAATCCATTAGACATTAACTAACTTGTCAGAAAATGCTGTGATCATGTCTCAGGAAGACATCACCAAAAACTGGTAAGAAGAAATACTGGGTTAATGTAAGAGCAATCCTGTCCTACTCAAAGGGCCAAATTTGTACTCCTAGTGATGGGTGTGTAATTCCATTGCCTTCGTTGGGATTGCTAAACTATAACTAACTAGAATTTATTACAGTAGAGCCTGGAGGACCCAGCTGAGATGGGCGCATTACTGTGCAAGATATTATAATAGTTCCTGCTCCAAAGTGCTTATTTTCTAATTAGAAAAGACTGAAGATATGGGAGAAATGACTTGCTAAACATCGGAGCGGAGAACGCTACACCTCTCTCTTAGTAAACAGATCTTTGAAACACACAGAATAGAATCTAGCGTAGGGGAAGGAAACCTATGGCATGTGTGCCAAAGGTGGCACGCGAGCTGATTTTCAGTGGCACTCATACTGCCTGGGTCCTGGCCACCAGTCCGGGAGGCTCTGCATTTTAATTTAATTTTAAATGAAACTTCTTAAACATTTTAAAAACCTTATTTACTTTACATACAACAATAGTTTAGTTATATATTATAGACTTGTAGAAAGAGACCTTCTAAAAATGTTAAAATGTATTACTGGCACATGAAACCTTAAATTAGAGTAAATAAATGAAGACTTGGTACACCACTCGGAAAGGTTGCTGACTCCTGATCTGGCACCTTCCCTCACTGTTTTGTTAGCACTGCAAAGATCACAGGAGTAAAAGCAGTAAACATCCATTTTGTCAAAGCTGGTAGAATATGAGTGCGTACGATCTCTTGTAATAGCTATGTTCCACTGGAAAAAATTGAATGGTTATTAAAAATGCTTTCTGGCCCATAGCTGTGGAACTTTCCTCTGAAACAGATGGGAAAGTCTTGATGTTCATGGTCACTTCTGAGCAATACGTAAACTGTCTTTACATCTGTGTCAAGTATCGGGGGTAGCCGTGTTAGTTTGTATCCACAAAAACAACAAGGAGTCCGGTGACACCTTAAAGACTAACAGATTTATTTGGGCATAAGCTTTTGTGGGTAAAAAAACACATCTTCAGATGCCACCGGACTCCTTGTTATCTTTACATCTGGGTTTTGATCAAAATTACTGCCAAAATCACTCTTTGAAAAAGGAACTACCTACAGAATAGTGGAAAGAAAGTGAGTTACTTTCATGTTCATAAATGCAACATAACTGGAAATGTGGTCACTGATTTAATAATATCCATATTTGAGAAAAGGGACTAAATTTACAGTTACTTTTCAAAGTAGAACCATACTTTAAGGAAGCCACTGCATAGTACTATTTCGTCTTTTAAAACTATTACCAGGTTGAGTGAACATTGTTAATGAATTACTTAATGCCCTTCAGAAGTTTCATTTAGTTCCTCTAAAGTTGATTAGAAATGTGGTTTGTACAAAGAGGAAACATAACTTCTTCTTTCTTGGAGTACACAGTGGTAAGAACTCTCAAAGTGAGTATTTAGCTCTGTGTCAGCATTTAACTTGGTGCTCTTTAGTATGAAGCACAAGGCTAAGCACTGGGGGAGATGGGGACGTGACAAGTAGGGGCATGCTTCCCAATAATAATTAGGGGCATAGAGCTTCTCTGGCCCTGGGGTCACAGAGGCAGGGAAGGGAAACTTCCTGCTGGGGCAGGGGAGGGGAGGGGGCAGCAAGCTCCTTCCCAGGTTAGGTGGGGAGGGTGGGACAGTGAGCTCCTTGGGGGAGGGGCCACATTTAAATTCCTGTGTACGCCCCTTCTAATCACTATACTTACAGTGAATGCTTATAATGTGCAGTGTGATATGTAGTTAGTTGTAAGGCCATGAATACAACTGTCTGTCAAACTATTTGATCTTTGAGGGCCATCTTAGCTTTTGTTACAGTATTTCATTAACCATATATATGTCAGGTGTGTTGGGTTGGGTCACAGACCCCCCCTTGGGAGTCTCAAGTGGTGTATTGAGACTACCTCTGAGCCTGTTTTTCTCTGCCAGTTTGGGCCTCCAGAACCCTGCATTGTTCAGCCAGACATGCAAGCCTGCTGCAACACAGACCCAGGGCCTGAACCCCGCCCCACCTAAAGCTGCAGACTTAACTGGAAACAGCTTAGTGTTCCTGTCTCCAGCACCCATACACCTGGCTCCCAATCGGATCCAAACCCCAAATAAATCCATTTTACTCTGTATAAAGCTTATACAGGGTAAACTCATAAATTGTCCACCCTCTGTAACACTGATAGAAAAATATGCATAGCTATTTGCTCCGCCAGGTATTAATCACTTACTCTGGATTCACTAATAAATAAGTGATTTTATAAAGAATAAAAAGAAGGATTTAAGTGATTCCAAGTAATAACGGACAGAATAAAGTAAGTCACCAAGTGAAAGAAAGCAAAAACACTCACGTCTAAGCCTAACACATTAAAAAACTGAATACAGGTAAATCTCACCTTCAGATATGTTTCACAGCCTAGACTCCTCCTTAGTCTGGGCCCAATCCTTTCCCCTGGTACAGTTCTTGTTAGTTCCAGCTCAGGTGGTAACTAGGAGATTTTTCATAACTGCAATCCTCTTTGTTCTGTTCCACCCCTTTTAATAGCTTTGGCACAAGGCGGGAATTCTTTGTCTCTCTCTGGATTCCCACCCCTCCTTCTAAACGGAAAAGCACCAGGTTAAAGATGGATTCCAGTTCAGGTGACATGATCACATGTCCCGTGAGACTTCATTACCCCCTCGCTGGCACACATAGTATACAGGAAGTCTTACAAGTAAACAGAGCCATTTACAACCAGTTGTCCTGGTTAATGGGTGCCATCAAGATTCCAAACCACCATTAATGGCCCAAACTTTGCATAATTACAATGGGACCACAGTTATATTTCATATTCCTAGTTTCAGATACAAGAATTATACATTCATACAACGAGGGTGACCACACTCAGTAGATTATAAACTTTGTAATGATACCTTACAAAAGACCTTTTGCATAAAGCATATTCCAGTTACATCATATCCACACTTATAAACATATTTTTATAAAAATATGAAGTGCAGTGTCACATCACGTATGGATAAACAGGCTGTTGTCTTAAAGCATATTAAATGACTTATCTAAAACCAAAATTAGTAGCTAAAAGCAGTTTGAAACATTCCTAATCCCCCTGGACTCAGTAGGAGCATCTCACAATAGAATGGCTTGAGTGACAATATTGATCATGTCACATTTTTCAAAGCATGGTAGAGACACTGACTAATCCTTAAGTATCAGAGGGGTAGCCGTGTTAGTCTGAATTTGTAAAAGCAGCAGAGAATCCTGTGGCACCTTATAGACTAACAGACGTTTTGGAGCGTAAGCTTTCGTGGGTGAATACCCACTTCGTCAGACTCAGGTAGTGGAAATTTCCAGGGGCAGGTATATATATGCTAGCAAGCAAGCTAGAGATAACGAGGTTAGTTCAATCAGGGAGGACGAGGCCCTGTTTTGACTAATCCTTAAATGTCTTTGCTAAGATGTTATCCCCACTTCCCGTGTGGGGAATCTGAGACAAGGCCAAAGAGCAAGGCAGGGACAAAGCTTAGACTAGACTATTAATTGCCGCCTGAGCTCACTAGATCATGCTGCTTTTAGAAATATAAGGGAGTGAAGAGGGAGGTCAAGGCGGGAAGATAAAGCATCTGAAAAGCTGAATTTTTAGGAGTGCTTCAGAAATCACTCAGTCAGGTCTGACTTGCTGAAAAGCATGAGTACAATTTGCTTTGCAGCTATAGATACACAGCAGCAATTTTTTCCAGCAATTTGTCAGATTTCCTCAAGTGTCCTACTTGGAGTAGAAAAAATAAGGTACTGGGGCTGGGAGGAACAGATGACATGCTGAGGTAGTTTCCACCTCTTCCATAATACTTGAATGTCACTGTCACAACCATGTATACATCTACAATGACTTTACAATTGGGGCACCTGATAGCACACAGTAGTTAAAGTTGCACACTAAAATGGGGGCAGATTCTTGCTTCCCTCCCCATCCCTGTCAGTGTCAAGTAAGGTGACCAGACAGCAAATGAGAAAAATCGGGATGGGGGTGGTGGGGTAATAGAAGCCTATACAACAAAAAGACTCAAAAATCGGGACTGTCCCTATAAAATCGGGACATCTGGTCACCCTAGTGTCAGATGACCTGTCAGTGTAAAACTTCATACAGCAACGCCTGGATCCAAGTTTTACAGGCAAGTTAAATCTTCTACTTTGTACACTGCTTAACACAGATGGTCCAATGTAGAAGACTAACAAAAATGACTCCTTCAAATGTGATACTGTTTTTGTAGTTACTGTGACAAATTTTCAGGATTTTGTTAGTCAATATTTACCTGAAAAAATTTGCTCTTGAGGTTGGGAGTCAGATGGGATGCACAGAAGAATAAACATGTCAAGCCTTGCCTCAGTGTTCTAAAGTATTTATTGCAGAAAAGGGGATAATGGGAATGCATACAAGAGTCTGAGGATGATTTGTGACAAGAAGAAATGCTACTTAGCCAAAACTGACTTGAAAGAAAGGACATCACTCTAAGGAAGCAAACTTTGTGTAATATAGGGATAACTTACATAAGAGGAGTTTTCTGGGTATTATATGTGTGCATAGTGGAGTCATCATTCCTTGGTCAGCAAATAGCTGTGAAATCATGTGGCAAAGTGTGTTATCCCCCTTCTGGTCTACAGCAAGGCTACTACTGTGCTAATTTGCTTTATTACCTCAAGTGCCAGAGGCTAGTGTAGTAGATACAAAAAGTTCCTACACTGCCAATGAACAATGTGAGTGTCAGTATACTACATGATGGAATTTGTTTGCTCCTTTTTAAAAACAGCTAGGAAATCACACACACAAAATGTATCTAAAGAACATTAAGGCAGAAAAGTAAAACACAAAGTTAAAAAATGCTAATATACGCTTGCTTGGGCAACCTAATTCAGTCACCTTGTGCTTAAAGGCTGTTTCATAAGGTATACACATGTGATAACACTGGGGTCCTCCCTCTCAGAACTTTTCAGTATTGGAATGAATGGTATTCACTCCTTGTTTTCTCCTGGTTCAGTGTTTGATCCAATGCCTAATTTATAGCACACTAGTCAAACCCTGCTCTGACTACAATATTAACTTCTTCATGAGGTTTTCTGGGCTCCTCCCTGTAGTACAAACTAACTTTTGTAACCTCCTTGTGACACGAGGATGTATTACCTCTCTTTTACAGATGGGGAAATGAGGCTTGAGGTTAAAAGCAGAAGTATCAACTAATTCTCACAGTGCCCAGTTTGAAATGGCTAGCATTATATCCCTCTTTATATGTTCAAATCACAACTTCTATCGACTTCAGGTGCAGCTCAGCATGTCTTCAAATGAGACTGTGGGGTATCACAATAGTTACTTAACTTGAAAATGAGGAATGGACTATCTTTTCTGTTCTTCAGAGGTGCATTTATCTGCCCTACTCGTGAGACATTATTTCTTTTCCTGCACTCTAATGCCTATTCACTGAAGACCTTCCAACTTCTGCGACAAATGAGGTAGTGGTCTTTCAGCCGATAGTCTCCCTTACTACACAAGTCTGATTTATCCCTAGAGCAGGATGAGCCTGTGCACTGAATGAAGCAGGGGTTCCTGTGGTGATCATGTTGTTAAAAACAGTAGCATAATGCATATGGAAAGGGAACCAAACTAAAACTGGTCTTGCATGTCCTAACTTTTGAGTGTTTGACTTTGCAACTGTAATGATTTCTTAATGTAGCTTTTTTTTGCATGTGTAATTCACATACTACCCAGAGCACATCTGTCTGATATGAAAAAAGAAAAGAAAATGGATTAATTAATTTGCATTAATTATAAGTATTCTTCATGTATGCATACCTATAAAAAGACTACTGCTTATTGTGCTATAGTCCTACTTACATTTACCCTTACAGTTTCAGAGTGATTGTAACTGCACTTTGGGTTTTAATGGACTTGTGGGGACTATGAGCGCAAACACTTAGGTGCTGACATAGAATCATAGAAATGTAGGGCTGGCAGGGACCTCATGAAGTCATCAAATCCAGCCCTCTGCACTGAGGCAGGACTAAGGAAACTTAGACCATCCCTTACACGTTATTTGTCTGACCTGTTTTTAAAAACTGCCAGTGATGGGGGGTTGCACAACTTTCCCTGGACCCCTTTACCAGATCTTAACTATCTTTTCAGTTAGAAAGTTTTTCCTAAACTCCATTGCTGCAAATTAAGCCTCTTACTTTTTGTCCCCTATCAGCGGGGAGAACAATTGATCACAATCCTCTTTGTAACAGCACTTAATAATTAAGACTACTCTCTACCCGCAGCATTCCACTCCTCCATCCTCACAGTCCAGCAGTCTGAAGTCCCAATACCCACTGCACTCAACACCCATCCATCTGCAGTTTGGCCCTGCTGAAGTATAGCACCCACTGCATCGTATTCCAAAGGAGAAGGTTGGGTATGATCCCTGGACATACATAAATCTGTAGCCGTCCCAGGACCCCTCCTCCTCTTCCATTTCTTCCATTCTCCCCCCGCCCCGCTGATGAATTTTTTCATTTGACACTCTCCTTTGGTTGTTGTTTTTCAGCAAAAGAATTGTGTTTCTTTTGAAAACAATCTTTATTCTATTAAGTGAAAGCAAAAGGAGCACTGCAAAGCAACATACCATTATGTTAAGGCCCTTTCTTTCATCATGTGCACCAGTTACCTCCTAGCATTACAAGCACTGCAACCATGAGCCTCCTGATCCTTATGGCCCAGCACTGTGCCTCTCTAATAGCCATGGTTTCTGGCTGTTCAAACTTAGCCTCCAGGTGCTGAGCCTCTCTGGTCCAGCCCTGAGTGAAGCTTTCACCCTTCCCTTCACAAATATTATGGAGCATACAGCATGCGGCTATAAGCATAGGAATATTGTCATTGGCCACGTCCAGCTTCCCATAAAGGCATCGCCAGCAGGCTTTTAAATGGCTGAATGCACCTGCTAAGCCAGTTGTTGAACCGCTCCTTGCTGCAGCCCGAAAGAGGCAGGGCAGGCCACGTAATACACAAACTATTGAAAGATGGCGCCAAATGCGAATGGAAGCACAGGGATTGCTGGAATGCGAAGCAATTCATCACGGAGTATTGGGACAGGACTCGGGATGCCCCATGATCCTTTCTGCCTTCCCACAAGTCTTAGTGGCAAAAGAGGAAGAGGTGCTCTGTGGAATAGCTACCCAGAGTGCACCACTCCGAATAGTGCTGCAAGTGTGAATATGCTATTGTGCAGGCAGCTGTCAGTGTGAACACACAACAACGGGTTTCTTTCGGCGCTCTCTGAGCAGCCCTCTAACTGCCGGTGCTGTAACTTTCCCAGTGTAGATGTGCCCTAAGGTTCTCCTGTCCTGCCCCTTGGTGCCTCAAGCTGCCTGTGAGGAGCACTCCTGTTATCACTTCACCTCTTCCCCATGGCTGCTGCAGCCCTACTGGGGTTATCAAGGGGTCAGGATGATGGCAAAGGTCATAATAGAGTGGCATTAGTATCTTCACAGGAATATTCCCTCAGTCATGCTCTATCACTATCCCCGTATCCTAAAAAACAAAAAATAAACCAAAAAGAAAAGGGAAATTCACTATACTGAACTCCATTACTAACAGACATATTGGAGCAAGCTTATGCTCCAATACGTAGCAAAATGCTACACCACGTTTCTGCTTCATACATACCTATTGACCCTCACTGTTTCAGAAGAAGCTACAATGATCATGGGTTAGCTGCAGCAAGATGCAAGAGCTTGCAATGTCATCTGATGAGAGATGCAGCTTTAAATGAGAGATCTCTCTACGCTATAGCAGGCAGGAGCTCCAAGTAGATGATCACAGTGGCCTTCCTGGCTCCAAAATCCAGAAATATGAAAGGCTTTTCAAAATGCCTGTGGAGTTTTAGGCCTGCTAGAAAGCCTCTGGAAGTAGCAGCCAGACATTCCACTAGGTATGTCAGGAAGATGGGAAAACACAAGTTTCATCCTCTCCTAACACTTGCATAATCTCAGTGCCCTTCAGAACTCCTCTGCACCAGCATCCACACAGTGCTATGTACCCTCTATCTGCTGGGTTGAACCACTGCCCTGGTGAGTTCTATTAGTGTGGTACCACACATCGCTGTGCAACCAAGGCTAAGTAGGGGCTAACAGAAGGTGACACCCCAGAGGAAATTCTTAGGACATGGATGTTAGTACAGGGGTGGGCAAACTTTTTGGGCCAAGGGGCACTTCTGGGTGGGGAAATAGTATGCAGGGCTGGGACAGAGGGTTGGGGTACGGGAGGAAGTGTGGTGTGTGGGAGGTGGTGCAGTGTGCAGGAAAGGGCTCAGGCAAGGGATTGGGGTAGAGGAAGGGTACGAAGTATATGAGGGGGCTCAAGGAAGGGGGTTGGGGTTCAGGAGGGGTGCGGAGTGCAGGAGGGGGCTCAGGGTAGGGATGCAGGAAGGATACGGACTATGGGAGGGGGTCAGGGCAGGGAGTTGGGGTGCAGGGTGTGTCGGGGTTCAGGGCAGGGGGTTGGGGTGCAGGAGAGGTGTGAGGTGTACAAGGAGGCTCAGGGCAGGGAGTTGGGGTGCAAGGTGTAGGCAGGGGGCTTAGGGCAGGAAGTTGTGGGGTGGGATACAGGAGGGTTTTGGGCTGCAGCCCTCAAGAGTCTCTGGGGTGACAGTTGCACGCACCAGGGCCAGGGCAGGCTCCCTGCATACCTGTCCTGTCCCCGGCCCCGCACCACTCTAGGAAGCGCTGCGGCCCCTTGCGGAGGGCTCTGCGTGCACTGCCCTTGCTGTGCCTCCAGGTACCTCCCCTGAAGCTCCCATTGGCCACAGTTCCCCATTCCTGGGCAATGGGAACTGCGGGGGTTGTGCCTGGAGGCAAGGGCAATGCACGGACCCCTGTGCCGCTACCCCCCGCGCCTGGGGGCCGCAGGGACGTGGTGCAGGCAGCGCCGTGGGCCGGATCCAAAGCCCTGAAGAGCTGGATCCAGCCCACAGACCGTAGTTTGCCCACCCCTGTGTTAGTATCTAGCAACTCTTTGGCCTGTCTACTGTAGATAAAGTGGTTGTGTGTAGGCTGTGGGTAGCTAAATCCTGTTTGCTATGGCTGATGTCAATTCTACCTTTAATCTAGTAAAGACAAGGCCTAAGAGTAGTGGATGCGTGTAGGGATTCTTGTACAATTTTCACACTGCCCTCCAATTCCTTGAGGGTACAGATGTCTCTCATGGGCTCAGGGCTTCACTCAGGAAAGGCAGAGTTAAGATTTTCTGGGGATGTAGAGTGACATTGCCTTAGCTCTATTACTTAGTTTTCAGAAAAATTGAGATTCTGAAAGGATACAAGGTACCGACTGCCAACTTTAACGCTATGTTAATGAAGTTTTTGGGTAGTGAATTGTATTTGCATTATCCCTGGATTTGGAAGATGAGGTTAGGTTCCGATTTTTACTGAATCAGTTCCCACACCCATTTGTGGTGAGTTATTTTAACCCCAGGGGGCTCTTATTATACTACAGTAAAATATGTTCTCCATACTACATGAGTTAGTGCTTGCAGTTAAAGGTAACTGTTCTCTCTGGGGGATGGCCTTTAGCTGCCATGAGGAAGTTTATGATTAGTAAACTTTGTGTTCCATGAGCTTTGCTTGAAAGCTTTTGTGAACATTGGTCTCTTAAGGTCAATTTCCTTGTTATGCTGCAGTAGTTGTCAAATAACTCTTTCCCCCATCTCAGAAAGTCCTCCCCAAATTATGCGCATGTTGTGGGGAGATAAGAGAAGAGGTGCTGATTCTCTGGGACCTTTAACCATTCCAGCTCCTGCAGTGCATGCAGGTGTTGTGTAAATCTGTCTTTGATTTATTGAATTGACCAGAGCTCTGACACAGAGGCAGGGATTTTTTGTGGCCAGGGTTGTGAAGGATGCAGTCATGTGAAGCCTCATACAAAAGAGGTGTGTGAACATGCCAAATTGAGCTGTTAATGAATAACTTTCCCTTGTACTTTCCCAGTTCTGGTGGGCTTTCAGAGAGTGAAGAAATATAATTAGTTTTGAAATTGTGTATATGCGTTTGGAGGTTACTCCATCTCCATGAAAACCTTTCACCTGCTCAGTGTTTCATTTCACAGTAAGGGTTAATGAGGAAATATAGTCAGGAAAGCATTGAAGTATGCAGCCTTATGCAAAATTTTAATTAGATGTTAGCTAAAAATAGTAATCCTTTCATGGGTTTTTTAATTCTGAGAAGTAAATACAAAGCCCAAATTATCAAAAGAATTTTGTTTAGAATACACCCGCATTTTTATTTGCAGAACATATATTTGTGTGGACATATCCAGTGTTTAGGTTCAAAATTATTTCAAAGTAGATCTGCTGACTCTAGTCTATAAGAAAATGGGAGAATATACCAACTGTGAAGATGGATCCCTTTAAAATAGACCATTTAAAAAAAATTGAGACCCTTTAAAAAACCCTTAAGTGACTTGAGTGAAATCTCTACATGTTTCTTCCAGAGCTACTGATTTTTGTGGGTGTAACTTTCCTGAGAAACTGGCATAGGAAAGGAATGAAAAAGTGAAGACTAAACAATGAAGAGATGGCAGTGCAAAAATTAAGGAAGCATTAAAGATGATCAGACAAAAACTAAGCATATAGCCTATTATCTGATATGATATACTTTTTTAACATTTGTTAGCTTTGAAACCAACCAGAAAGAATGTAACTATGTGTCAAAACACCCACATCCATAAGATGTTATATCTGACACATCTCTCACCCTTGAACAGGCAATATCCATTCTTACTCATATTCTTAGTCCAATCCAGACCACAGCATACACTAACAGTGGGGAAACTAGAATTCCCTACCCTTGTGCTTTCAAAATACTAGCTATGCTTATGTAATTACAATGAACTAAACTTATGTGTTCAAATAAGTGTAGAATGTATTTCTTCTTTTTTAGTTGCTTGCATGTAAGTATCAGAATACTATATTGTATGCATTTGCAAAATCTTATGTGTTTCATGAGGCCAATGCTGCCTCATGAAGCAAACCCATACTATGCTCCCTATCTCAGAATAAAGAACAGAGAAATTTTGAATGATGCTAGAGAAATTGTAAGGGGAGTTTTGAGAGGGAGCTCTCCAGATGAAGGGTCAAGTAGTGACTCCTCTTTCAACTATCCCCATATTGAGTGGTATAAGTCATCTCTGCCTCCTGTTGTGAGGTAAAATTTCTAGGCACCATTAATCACTGCTTGGAGCAGCTAGTCCTAGAATCCGCTATGGGAGAGGCAATTCTTAGTTTAGTCCTAAGCGATATACATGGTCTGGTCCAAGAGATAAATATAGTTGAACCCACTTTGTAATAGCCACCATAATGTACCATATATACTCGTTCATAAGCCAAATGTTTTTGGTAAAAAAGTGAAGCATCAAAGAGCAGGGGTTGGCGTATAAACATGTCTACACCAAAATTTGATGATTTTAAGCTCTATGGAATTATTGAATTGAATATCTAATATAGTGTTTCCCACTTCCAGCAGCTCCCTTTGGCCAATGGGAGCCACAATTGTCCAAAGCTGCGGGTGGGGCAGGTAAAAAAACCAGCTCAGCCCACCAGGGACTTTCCCTACACAAGTGGCATCCTAAGTTTTTCGGAAACACTGATCGAATACATTGTCATTTTGTTTACGTGGAGCGTCCAGAGGCATGGAGCCCATCAGTTCCCAGTGGCCATGGTTCGCCGTTCCCAGACAATAGGAGCTGCAGGAAGTGGTGGCTAGCATGTCCCTTGGCCCGCGCTGTTTCCTGCAGCTCCCATTGGCTGGGAACGGCAAAATGTCTCAACCCGCCAGTGGCTTACCCTGCTAGGCTGGGAGCCAAAGTTTGCTGTCCCATTTATTGATGTCAATACTGCAGCATTTTAAAGTTGCAAAGGCTTTATTTAGTGGACTAGATTGGCTTAAAATGAATACTAAAAGAGCAGTGCTGTAGATCTACATGACATTTGACCCATGCATTTCACAAAATGCTACATCTTACAAGCAAATCAAAAAAATACAATGAACAATAGTACTACAGCACTGGCATCAGTATGCTACTGTGTAATTTGATCTCTTCATGCATTTCTGCCAATGGACCTTGTAAGTCTCAAGCCAATATGAAAATATAACACGCAGAATGGATGGAATCTCTAATAAAATTTAAATAGCCTGTTATTGCCACAGACATGCCAGTCTACAGGGCTGCTTTGAAATAAACAAAGAACAATAATAATTTGACAGTGATAAAGCAGGTAACATTCCTATATAAAGTCCTACAAAATCTATAACTATAATAATAATAATCTATTTTTCTACTAGTATTTAAAATGAACGGTGAAATGAAAAGAAAACAGTATGCTTATCACGCAGCGTTCAAACTTAAAGTTGTTGAATATGCAGAAACAATAATTGTGCCACTGCCCATGAATTCTGTATCAATGAGAAGCAAGTAAGAGAATGGCAAAAAAATAAAACAACACTAAAAGATATGCCAAGAAGCAAGAAAAAATGTCCAACGAGGTGTGCTTCATTTCCTGAGCTGAAGAAAGATCTCAATAATTGGGTTGTTGAATGTTGAAAAAATGGATGCATTGTCACTAGAACTGGAATTTGTCTTCATGCACTGCAACAGTAGAAAGATGACAAATACAAGTACTAGAGCCGTCAATGTTTGTTGCATCAGTGGGTTGGTGTACTCGCTTCATGAACTGTCAAGGTCTCTGTCTTCATCAGCAAATGAAGATAGTGCAAAAGCTGCTGAGAGATCTGGAAGAAAAAATAGAATCTTTCCAAAGATTTATTACAAAATGTCTAAAGGAATATGCATTTGAGCTGTCACAAATAGGAAATATGGACGAAACACCAACGATATTCGATCTCCCGAGCAACAGAATGGTAACCAGTGTGGGTGAAAAAACAGTTTTAATTAAAACCACTGGCCATGAAAAAATCCATTTTATGGTGGTTTTATCATGTTTGGCAAATGGATCAAAGCTCCCTCTTGTCATTATTTTTAAAAGAAAAACCTTGCCTAAAAATGTGAAATTTCCTGCTGGTGTCATCGTATATGCACACGAAAAGGGATGGATGGATGGATGAAAGTGGGACTACTGAATGGCTGGAAAAAGTGTGGAATAAGAGACCAGGAGCACTTTTCAAGAAACCTGCTATGCTTCTTTTGGACATGTTCGGGGCACACAAGATGGATGAGGAGAAAAATGTGACCAAAAGAAAAATACTTTGGCTGTAATACCTGGAGGCTTAACTTCAGTTCTACAACTGCTTGATGTCTGCCTGAACGAATCCTTTAAAGATAGGCTATGTTAAATGTGGACTGAATGAATGTGCTCAGGCATGGGGAAGTTGACAGAAGGCGGGAATCTTATGAAGCCTGAAATCAATCTGGTTGCCCAGTGGGTCAAGGACGCATGGGTGTCCATTCCCTCGGAAATGATAGAAGAATCATTTTGGAAATTCTGTATCAGCAATGAACTTGACAGGTCAGAAGATAATGCCATATTTCATGATGACACAACAGAAGCTGATGATGAGAAGGAATCTGAATCTGAAGATGACATTGCCGACATCTATGATGCAGCAGTGTCTGAAGCCAAGTTTAATGAACCGTTTGGTGAATCAGAGACTGATTCGGACTGTAAAGGATTTTAAGACTTTTTAAAGTCTCATATTGTTCTAAGGTACTTGTTTTAAATCTCCATTTACTGATTTTAAATATTGACTGTAATTTTGAAGTTGAATACTTATTTGTTCAGTTATTATAAGAAAAACAGGTTTTTCATTAGATTAGGTTTTTTCATTTCATTAGGTTTTTATTACATTAAAATAATTCCAGCAAAACTTTTGAGTGTTTGTTGTGATGCCAACTTTTAAAATATAGCAGGGGTCAGAAAACTTTGGCTCCTAGCCCATCAGGGTAAGCTGCTGGCGGGTCAGGATGTTTTGTTTACTTGGAGCATCTACAGGCACAGAGCCCCTCAGCTCTGAGTGGCCGTGGTTTGCCGCTCCCAGCCAATGGGAGCTGTGGAAAGTGGTGCCGTGCCTGTGAATTTCCAGGTGAACAAAACATCCATGCCCGCTAGCGGTTTACTCTAACAAAGTTTGCCAGCCCCTGAAATATAGGATTGGCTTATGAAACAGTCATGCAGTTTTTGCTATTTTTACCTATCCATCTTGGGGGATCAGCTTAGAAACGAACAGGCTAATCAACGAGTATATATGGTAATTAGATTTAACATCTTTGTGGTGACTGTGTGTGTATGTGGGGAAATACCAAAGGAGTCCACTACTGTAGCATTTAACTTCTAAAAAGGGGGGCTACACAAAAATGAGGAAGCTAAGTAAATGGAAATTAAAAGGAACAGTCACAAGAGTGAAAAGCTTGCAGACTACATGGAAACTTTTTTAAAAAAACATCATAATAGTGGTACAAATTCAATGGCTGCCCCAAATAAGAAAAGTAGGATGGGTTCAACGCACATGTGGAGAAGAGTGATCCATTTGATATAGTGTACTTGGACTTTCAGTAAGCTTTTTGACAAGGTCCTTCACAAGGGGTCTTATGCAAAGTAAGCAGTCATGAAATAAGAGGGAAGGTTCTCTCATGGATCAGTAAGTGGTTAAAAGATAGGAAGCAAAGGGTAGGAATAAATGATCAGTTTTCTCAGTGGAGAGAGGTAGACAGTGGGGACTCTCGAGGATCTGTACTGGGATCAGTGATGTTCAACATATTCATAAATAATCTGTGAAAAAGGATAAACAAGTGGCAGTTTTCAGACAATACAAAATTACTCTCAAAGTCCCTTTAAGTCATATGATTCTATAATTCTACTCAAGATAGTTAAGTCCAAAGCAGACTGTGAAATATTATAGAAGGGTCTCACAAAACTAGGTGACTGGGCAACAAAATGGCAAATGAAATTCAGTGTTGATAAACGCAAAGTAATGCACATTGGAAAACATAATTCCAACTGTACATGTAAAATGATAGGGTCTAAAATAGCTCCAGTTACTCAAGAAATAGATCTGGGAGTCATTGTGGATAGTTCTCTAAAAACATCTGCTCAATGTTCAGCGGCAGTCAAAAAAGCTAACAGAATTTAGGAACCATTAGGAAAGAGAGAGATAATAAGCCAGTAATATCATAATGCAACTATATAAATCCATTGTGTGCCTACTCCTTGAATACTACATGCAGTTCTGGTCACCTCATCTCAAAAATATATATTGGAATTGGAAAAGGTACAGAGAAGGGCTACAAAAATGATAAAGGTATGGAACAGCTTCCATCTGAGGAGAGATTAAAAAGACTGGAACTGTTCAGCTTGGAAAAAAGATGACTAAATGGGGATATGGTAGAGGTCTATACAATTATGAGTGGTGTGGAGAAATTGAATAGGGAAGTGTTATTTACCGCTTCAATAACACAAGAACTAAGGGTCACCCCAATGAAATTAATAGGCAGTAGGTTTAAAAACAAAAAGAAGTATTTCTTCACACAACACACAGTCAACCTGTGCAACTATAATTGGGTTAAAAAAAGAATTAGATAAGTTCATGGAAGATAGATCCATTAGTGGCTATTAGCCAAGATGCAACCCCAGGGATGCAACCCCATCCTCGATGTTCCTAAGCCTCTGACTGCTGGAAAATGAGACTGGACAACAGGGGATGGATCACTAAGCTCTGGTCTATACTAAAGGGTTAGGTTGAATTTAGCCACGTTAGGTCGATTTTATAATGAATGTGTCTACACAAGCAACCCCGTTCCGTCAATCTAAAAGGCTCTTAAAATCGACTTCTGTACTCCTCCCTGGCAAGGAGACTAGCGCTAAAATCCACCTTGTTGGGTCAAATTTGGGGTAGTGTGGAGGCAAATTGATGATGTTGGCCTCCAGGAGCTATCCCAGAATGCTCCAATATGACCGCTCTGGACAGCACTTTGAACTACCATGTACTAGCCTGGTACACCGGAAAAGCCCTGGGAACTTTTGAATTTCATTTCTTGTTTGGTCAGCATGGTGAACTCAGCAGCATAGGTGACCGTGCAGTCCCCCCAGAACTGCAAACGAGCTCCATCATGGAGCGAACGGGAGACACTGGATCTGATTGCTGTATGGAGAGAAGAATCTGTGCAGGCAGGACTCCAATCAAAAAGAAGAAATGCTAATATATATGCCAAAATCGCACAGGTCATGATGGACAGAGGCTGCACCAGGGTCACACAGCAGTGCTGCGTGAAAGTCAAGGAGCTCAGGGAAGCCTACCAAAAGACAGGGGAGGCAAATGGTCACTCTGGGTCAAAGCCCCATACATGCCGCTTCTGTGATCAGCTGCATGGCTTTCTACAGGGTGACCTTACCACTACCCTACCACTGTCTGTGAACACCTGCAAGGGGGGAGTCTCACACAACACAGAGGAGGATTTTTTGGATGAGGAAGAGGAGGAGGAGGAGAATGCGCAACAGGCAAGTGGTGAATCCGTTCTCCCAGCAGTCAGGACCTTTTCATCACCCTGGAGCCAATACCCTTGCAAGGTAGGATCCCCAACTCTGAAGGCAGAGAAGGCACCTCTGGTGAGTGCACATTTGTTACTATAGTACACAGTTTAAAAGCAATAGTGTTTAATGTTTGGTTTGCCATGAAGACTTGGAATGCATTCAGGGCCAGTATAGCTACTGGAAAAGTCTGTGAACATGTCTGGGGATGGAACGGGAATCCTCCAGAGACATCTCCATGATGCTCTCCTTGAGGCTCTGAAAGGCTTTGCAGAAGGCTTCTGGGGAGGGCTGCCTTATTTCATCCTCCACAGTAGGACACTTTACCACACCAAGCCAGTAGCAAGTAGTCTGGAATCATTGCAGCACAAAGCGTGGTAGCGAATGGTCCTGGGTTTTAGTCGCATTCAAGCAACATTCAGTCTATATCTTTCTATATTAGCCTCAGGAGAGTGATATCATTCATGGTCACCTGGTTGAAATAGGGGAATTCTTGGAACAATAAAAGAACACCATTCATGCTGGGCTGTTTGCACTTGGCTAAAAGGGATTGTCCCTGAGAATAGCCACGTAGCGGGGGGAGGGGTGAAGGGATCATCCCAAATAGCCACACGGAGAGGTATGGGGAGGTGTGTACTGCACATCCACCTGAAAACCGCAGCCCCTCCTTTTAAATGGCAAATGCATCCAGCATTGCTTGCTATGGGAAAGGAGGGTGTTGCAGTTTGAAAACATTCCCACATGTTGTCAAGGCATTAGAAGCCAAACCTGGATACCTTTTGGCTTACCATGGCTGCCTGGAAACTGAATTCTGTTGCCCAGCTATGTGTGATATGCTACCATACTGGCAGGCACTCAATATAAAAGGCAAAATGCGACCTTGTACCTAAAACACATGTGCTGTCTGCTGTGAATTGCTTGATTCACTGTGAAAGAGTCTCCCTTTTGTTCTCAAATGTATCATCTTAAATTTTACTCTCCCTTTTTATCCCCCCACAGGTACAAATGTTTCTATGCTCCCCCTATCATCTCTGTCCCTGAGCTTATCGCAGATTAGAAAGTGAAAAAAATGCACTCACGATGACATGTTTTCCGAGCTCATGCAGTCCTCCCGCACTGATAGGGCACAGCTGAATGCATGGAAGCATTCAGTGGCAGAGTCCAGGAAAGCATTAAGTGAGCATAATGAGAAGAGGCAGGATGCAATACTGAGGCTAATGGGGGAGAAAACGGACATGCTCAGGCATCTGGTGGAGCTGCAGGAAAGCCAACAGGAGCACAGACCGCTGCTGCATCCACTGTACAACCGCCTGCCCTCCTCCTCAAGTTCCATATCCTCCTCACCCAGACGCCCAAGAATGCAGGTGAGGAGGCTCCAGGCATTCAGCCACTCCACTCCACAGGATGGCCCAAGCAACAGAAGGCTGTCATTCAAACAGTTTTGATGTCTAGTGTGGCTACAATAAGCAATGTGGCCTTGTCCTTCCCTCCTCCCAGGGCCGGTGCAAGGAAGTTTCCCGCCCTAGGTGAAACTGCCACCTTGTGCCCCCACCAAGCCCTGCAGCAGCTCTGCCCTTAAGCACCCCCCGTGGCAGCTCCCCCCCCTGCCCTGAGGTGCCCCTCCCACAGCAGATCACCCCCTCCCCCCAGGGAGCCATCTGGCACCTCTCCATCCCAGCTCACCTTACAAATGGTATTTTTAATGCCTGCAATCCTGTAACACCTTGGGGGTGTTATTTTGGGCTTAGTAACAGGAAACATTGTCATCTAATGTTTAAAGCAAAAGAGTTGGAAGATTTGGACTCTGTTTTCAGCTTGGTCCCAGTATTTCACTGATCTTGTGCACATAATTTGGGTCTCCATTTTCCCTTACCCCCCAAAAATGATAAGTACTCGCAGCTCCAAATAAAGAGAATGAAGCAGCTGGTGCCCAGAATACCTTCGAAGAGAAAGCCCTTAGATTCTCCATGCGTGGTTATTTTGACTTGCAAAACAGTGCTATTAACCACAGTATCTCACAGCAGAAATGCAAATTGTTGAGCAGTATATACAGGGTGGTATTTCCAGAAGCATTTAGCATTGACCTAATTTTGTTAGTATTAAAATCAATGCGACAATGCCTATTGACTTTAGAGGGAGCAAAGTTAGGCCAACATGGAATATTCTGGGAAAATCTCTCCCCTGTTCCCTCCCACCAGTGTATTATTCATCCTCTGAGCAAATCCCCTTGGCTGATTCCTGAAGATTCCAAAAATGTGATACCCCCCTCCCCCCAAGACAGACACACTTTCTCCCATCTTCTGCAAAAAGTGTCTCAATTTAAAAATTATTGGATTATGAAACCCGAACCACAAATTCTTCTGACCATCTAATTGTCTAGACAAATAGCCTACTCTACCTGGTGCAGCACAGGAGGAGGCAAATGTCTGAAACAAAAAATCAAACAAATTATCTGTTCTTTCCAAGTCATGCTAAATAACTGTGCAGATTTCATATTTTGGATGCATGTTTTCTCCCTTCAAGGCTCTTCTGCCCCAGTCTGAAATCTGCCACCATGAACATATCACATCAGTCTGTTGGTGCTTCTCAACTTCTGAATTTGATATATAATTCACCATTTTATGTAAATAATCAAATGCTGACAAACTCCTCAAATAAAGTACCCCTCTAGACAACTAGGCCTCTTTCTTCCCTACCTCTAACACTAAGAAAGTAACATCACTGGGAGTTCTTCTGGAATGTTAGGAGGCAGGTAAATGGAGTTCATTGAAACTCTTTCCTCTCCAATCTAATTCAGGATCACATCACCAGGCTTCCATTAAAAGCATTCCTTTCTCTTGCTGTAAGCTTATGTTTTATTGCTATCTTCCAGCCAAAATTAGGAACAAACTCCCTTTCAGGAATTGGAAATGGTTTTTACCTGCTCTAAATTAGCCAGAAAGGATACCATGGTAGCAAAAAAACATTCTCTCAGGTGGGCTGATAACATCACCTCTGGGATTTTTCCTACTTCTTTAGGGTAGCATAGTCAAAAGGTTGATGATCAGTTCAAATTATGATCTTGATGGTAGTGCAATAAGGTCTTCAAACTACAATTTGAGGACTTCAGTAACTCAGACATAGGTTAGGGGTTTGTTACAGGAGTGGCTGGGTGAGATTCTGTGGTCTGCATTGTGCAGGAGGTCAGACTAGATGATTGTAATGGTCCCTTCTGACCTTAAAGTCTATGAGTCTAATGTATAAGCTGACTTGAAATCATAAGTCAAAACATCATAACTCATAACTGTAATCCACTTCATTGCAGTATCAAGCATCATAAAGTCTAAACTAATTGTCTTAAGTTGAATCAGGGTGTCAATTCAGAAATGTCATAAGTGCTGTTCGTCATAAGTCGAACATCGTAAAGTCGACGACTGCCTGTATTTTCAAGTAAAAAATTATACGTATTCTATGTAATGAGACTTTGCACAAATGTAAAAGCATGGGGGCAGCTAAAATCAAAGATGCTGCAAAATGAGAAACATCGTTATTAATACAGCTTGGATCCCTGAGAATATTCACTTCATCTCAAATCCCATGGTTTGCAATAAAGGAAGTGTGCTTATGCAGCCTTCCTGAAATTGGGCTCTTTGGCACTTGCTGAGTATGTGAAGATCTATTGTTTGGGACAAAGGGTCCAAAAATGTTTGGATTTTTCCCTGTATGTGAGTATTTCAGTTTTATCTGATTCAAAAATGAAAGACAGCTCTTTAATTTCAGAAAGCTGGAGATCCACTGTTCTAATAAAACACTTCTCCTCCTCCTGCTTGGTGGTGGAACATTTTGTTGAACTTCTTCAGTTTCCTTTGCTGAAGACCTGATGCAAAGCTCATTGGGGCTGAGTGTATTTCCATCAATTTCAGTGAATTTTGGATCTGAGAGATATACAAGCTCCACAAGGCACTTCTTCAAATTTATATCCCCAGACAATGTGAGGTTTTATTTATTTAAAAAGACTTCTAATACTTACAGCAAATTTTTGATTTATTTCTTTAAATGTCGGTATATCATATTTGCATTTGTATGCTGAATTAATCTTCACACTGAAATTAAATCTGGGCATATTTTAACCAACTGCAGAACACATTAGAGGACTTTTCAAGGTAATATGTTGTTACTGTAGCAAAACACAGGCTCCTCTAGTTGGCTTATAAAGAATTCTTATGCTTGTTTTTGCAATAGCAGTAATGTTTATACTACTTATATAAAGCTAAAGAGAAATAAAATACATAATATACTTTACATGAGTAAACACTTGATACAGTTTAAGTGGAATTCTAGGAATCAGGAAACAAATCTATTTAGAAAAGTAGCTAAAAAGAGAATCCAACACCCAGTCTAAAACTCCTGTTGCTAAGTTTGAAAACTACCTCAGATTTAATATTAGACAATCAGAAGTTTGAGTGCTCCTTGCCTGTGTGTTTAACAGGGGGAATATGTGTGTGTGTCTGTGTGTGTGTGTGTGTGTGTGTGAGAGAGAGAGAGCGAGAGAGCAAGAGAGAGAGAGAGAGAATATAAAGCTAGTAGGATCTATTAGATAGTCTATACTTCATACTTACATATTGTATATGGAAATGGATTAAAACAATTTCTTAACTCAAAGTGAAACTAAAATTATAAATTTCAGCTGTCTATAAATAGGCACAAGAAAAGAATTTCTAGATAAAATCCAGAATCAGTGACCTTGTTTAGAAGTTTTCAAACAAGTAAGCTTTATAATGATCTAGAGTAATCATTTTTTTTTTTTATTGGAAAAGCTGATTTAAGTTACCTGGGTCTGAAGCATGCAAAAAAAAAAAAAAAAAAAGAGGGTGGGGATGATGGGGGATAGAGCCGAAGTACCTGGAACAATGTTACAGGTATTGATAGACTAAGTTAGGAGCTCCCTCTAGTGGCTTTTCTTATTGTAAGTTGTTTCATTTTACAGTTAAGTAGATTCCAGTGATTTGCATCATGTCATTCCCTGATTAGTGTAAACATTGCAATAGAAGCTATACACAAATTTAAATACAGGATTAAATATATTTCTAAAACTCCATGTCAGATGTCTCCCTTGTCATCTGAGAAATTTAAAAGACTGGAATTTTAGATATGTGTTTAATGGTCTGTTCTGGTCAGTTAGTTAAAAAATAATCACTGATGCCAATCTTCCCAATCTCTAGCCTTCCCAATTAATTATGTGTGCACTTAGTGTGATGAAGGAGTTCAATGGTGAGGGTACTAGCTAGGACCATGGGAGATAGGGGTCAGATTCCAGCTCAGCCACAGACTTCCTCTGTGACCATGGGCAAGTCACTTAGCCTCCCTGTGCATTAGTTCTCCATCTGTAAAATGGACAATAATGCTCCCCTACTTCATAGGAGTGTTGTGATGATAGCTAAACTTAAAAAAATTGAGATACTCAAACACTGTGGTGATAGGGGCAGTATAAGTACTTTAGAACTGTGGTTCTCAAACTTGGGCCACTGCTTGTTCAGGGAAAGTCTCTGGTGGGCTGGGCCAGTTTGTTTACCTGCCACATCTGCAGGTTCAGCCCATCGCAGCTTTCAGTGGCCGTGGTTCGTTGCTCCAGGCCAATGGGGGCTGCAGGAACCGGTGCGGGCAGAGGGATGTACTGGCTGCTGCTTCCTGCAGCCCCCATTGGCCTGTGGATGTGGCAGGTAAAGAAATTGGCCCAGCCCACTAGGGCCTTTCCCTGAACAAGCGGCAGCCCTAGTTTGAAATGCTTTAAAATGCCTATAATTGAAACTACGAAATTCTAGGTTAGCTTTTCTTGTCTTTGTTACTAAATATGTGCATGTTGAATCAAAGAGTATAACTTCAAATGAACGAAGTTACCCATCTTCAGCATGGCCAAGTATTTAAAATAGTATTTAATTAATATTAATATTGTATGTGGCTTAAGTCAAATTTCTCAGATCTCTTCCTAGTGGACAAATGTCTTCATTCCAAAAACTACTTCCAAAACTGGCATCAATTGACTACCTTTTTAGAATACTCAGCAAGGACACCAAGAACTGAAGGGGAATAGAGAATGAACTATTCTCTTGCCCCTCATCTTTTCTTACCCCAGATACTATGTTGGCTGCAGTTTACAGCTGGGATACTTTGGAATGGTGTATCTTTTCTATGAGGGTATATCTACACTACGAGATTATTCCGATTTTACATAAACCGGTATTTGGAAACAGATCGTATAAAGTTGAGTACACACGGCCACACTGAGCACATTAATTCGGCAGTGTGCATCCATGTACCGAGGCTAGCGTCAATTTCCGGAGTGTTGCACTCTGGGTAGCAATCCCATAGCTATCCCATAGTTCCCGCAGTCTCCCCCACCCATTGGAATTCTGGGTTGAGATCACAATGCATGATGGGGCAAAAACAGTGTCACGGGTGATTCTGGGTAAATATCGACAGTCAATCCTCCCTCCGTGAAAGCAATGGCAGACAATCATTTTGCACCTTTTTCTCTGGATTGCCCTGGCAGATGCCATAGCATGGCAACCATGGAGCCCGTTCAGCCTTTTTTCACTGTCACCATATGTCTACTGGATGCTGCTGACAGACGTGGTACTGCAGTGCTACACAGCAGTATCCCCTTGCCTTTGCAAGTTAGCAGAGACAGTTACCAGTCCTATTGTACCGTCTGCTGCTTTGCAAGTTGGCAAGGATGGTTACCAGTCATATTGTACCATCTGCTGTTGTCATGGGTGCTCCTGGCTGGCCTCGGTGAGGTCGGCCTGGGGCTCATGGACAAAAATGGGAATGACTCTCCAGGTCATTCCCTTCTTTATGTTTTGTCTAAAGGTAGAGTCAGTCATGCCTAGAATATCAGGCAAGCCTACTAAAGAACCAGAGAGGCAAACAGCCGTTCCAGATCAGAGCCCCAGACATCCCGCAGAAATGATGAGCTGAATGCCATTCTAGGGTGTGCCCCTGCAAAAACCTCACCCATTGCTTCCCTCCTCCCACACCTCTCCCGGGCTACCATAGCAGTTATCCCCCCATTTGTGTGATGAAGTAATAAAGAATGCACGAATAAGACATAACGCTGACTTTATTGAGATAAAACTGGGGGGAGGCAGCCTCCTGCTGCTGTGATATTCCAGGCAGGACTGAATCTCCATTAGACATTAAAGGGGGAGGGAGTGCAGCCTCCAGCTGCTATGATAGACTCATAGACTTTAAGGTCGGAAGGGACCATTATGATCCTCTTGTCTGACCTCCTACACAATGCAGGCCACAGAATCTCACCCATCCACTTCAATAACAGACCCCTAACCTATGTCTGAGTTATTGAAGTCCTCAAATTGTGGATTGAAGACCTCAAGCTGCAGAGAATCCTCCAGCAAGTGACCCATGCCCCGTGCTGCAGAGGAAGGAGAAAAACCTCCAGGGCATCTGATATTCCAGGCAGGACTGAATCTCCAGGAGACAAAGCTTAAAGAAGGGAATGACCAGGAGTCATTCCCATTTTTGCCCAGGCGCCCCCGGCTGACCTCACCAAGGCCAGCCAGGAGCACTCATGGAATGATGATGACAGATACCAGTCCTATTGTACCGTTTGCCATCAGGAAGGGAAGGCAATGGGATGCTGCTGTGTAATGAATGCTGCAGCACCACGTCTGCCAGCAGCATCCAGTAGACATACGGTGACATTGAAAAAAGTCGAGAAATGATTTTTTCCCCTTTTCTTTCACGGGATGGGGATGGGGATGGGGATTGATGACATATACCCTGAACCACCCGCAACAATGTTTTTGACCCTTGAGGCATTGGGAGCTCAGCCAAGAATGCAAATGGTTTTTGGAAACTGCGGGAACTGTGGGATAGCTAGAGTCCCCAGTCCCCCCTCCCTCTGTGAGCATCCATTTGATTCTTTGGTTTTCCGTTACGCTTGTCATTCAGCACTGTGTTGAGTCTCTGCTGTGGCCTCCCTCTATCATAGCCTTGGAGATTTTTTTCAAATGCTTTGGCATTTCGTCTATTGGAACGGAGTTTTGATAGAACAGATTCACGGGGCTTTTCCTGTCTACCTGGCTAGTGCATCTGAGTTCAGATTGCTGTCCAGAGCGGCCACAATGGTGCACTGTGGGATAGCTCCCGGAGGCCAATACTGTCGAATTGTGGCCACACTAACCCTAATCCGAAATGGCAATACTGATTTCAGTGCTACTCCCCTCGTTGGGGAGGATTACAGATACCAGTATTAAGAGCCCTTTATAGTGATATAAAGGGCTTCATTGTGTGGACGGATGCAGGGTTAATTCGGTTTAATGCTGCTAAATTTGATATAAACTCATACTGTAGACCAGACCCAGCTGTGGGACTTCATATTTCTGTGCTCTATATTATAAATAACTTTCAAAAGCACTAAATTCACAGATGTGTAAAAAGAAAAACCTAACAAATCTACCAAATAAAATAAAAGATGGGGCTGAGGAGGAATGATTTCAGCTTTTCTTTCTAATCAGTGTTTTATATATAAGAAATTACTTGGAACATATTGTGGCAGGTGCTCTGTAGTTTTAATTGTTTTATTTTTTCATTTTTGTTTTGTTTTGTAATGAAATGCTATGATAGCCCTGTTATCAGACATTGCATTTTGCATCTGTAAGTAATTTAGAACTCTGGATGACCTTCCAAGGGGATATCATGAGTTTAAACATAAAGAAAGTGTATATTGAACTATTCCATGGGGCAGCACTGTAATCTCAAGAGTCTGTTTACCTTTTCAAGATGTAGGTTTAGTGCACTGATGATGGTGCTGCTTTTGAATTATTAGGGAGAAAAAGAGATTTTATGGAGAAAAGGCAGTAAAAACTGGCAAGTAAAACTAGTGGTAGGATTTTCACAAAGGTTGGCTGATTACTTTAAAATAAGTAATTTATCTTGGTTTAGTCTCAATTTTAAATTCTCTCTTCTGAATACAATCTATAATCTGTACTCATTATTAACTATTCAAGGTGTATGTGTTAACTCAGTGATTTACTGATAAGGAGTGCCATGTGACATTCCTGACTAAATAAATATACAAGCACTTCCAGCACACATACCCTCTTGCAGATTTTTAGTCCAGACCTTGCCAGCGAGCTGAGTGAAACTTTGATGGTTGAGTCACAAATAACTCCTATTAGAAATGCTGATAACCTGAACTATGAAGGTGTAAATAATATCATTATAACATAGTCTACTCCTGTGGTTCTGAAGATACAAAACTGGAGTACTGAGACTAACAGTCAAGATAAAGCATCCTGGGGGCTTTCAAGTTCAGAAGAGCCAACCGACTGTGAAGGAGATATGTTCCTAGTGAGTTCACAATCAATGAAACAGACCATATGTCATTAGTTTGCAGCATTTTTACTTATCGAGGATGAAGATGGAAAAAGAAACTTACATGCAGAATTCATCCTATGAAGAGCTCAGAACCACAATTTAAAATACAGTCCTTGGTTATTATAGAATAATATATGCATTCTGAAATTATGAAGATGATTTGTTAAAGTGAGCTTTGTTAAAGGATGAAGGCTACTAAAAAAATTGCTAGTAATAGCTTGTCATATAGTGGCAAAATACTTATTGATGTTGTTTACATTAAGTACCTTCCAGCCATCCACATTGTTTGAATATCACTTGATCTCTACTCATCTTCTCAGCTGATGGACTTTTTTGTGTCCTACTGTGCTTCATCAGTTTCCTACTAAGGAATCATTTGAAGCTGAAGGCCATGGGTTTAAAGATGTGAGCTTTACTTCTAAGCACTAGAAAAAAGGTATATAGAGTAGTACTAGATTGAACATGGTTGGTTGAACATCTATCCATAGCCTTAAATATTGTATAGCCTTAAATATTGAATAGCTTTTTCATATTGTGAGGCAACAGAATTACTTGAGACAAAATATACTGAGCATCCACGATTTATTCTAGTTAAAACCAGCAAGTGACCCATTTATGCCATGTCCCATGCTGCAGAAAAAGGTAACCCCCCCTGAAGGTCCCTGTCAATCTGACCTGGGTGAAAATTCATTTTTGGATTGTTTAGTGGCCTATGTGAAATCAGTTTAGTAAGATTTTAAAATCATAAACAAAACTAGTATCACATTGTTTTAAACCCCTTCCCTCATTTCTGTCTCGTCTCCAGTTCTCAGCAGTGTCATGAGAAGAGCCACAAATTCATAGAAGCAGGAGAATGAACTCCCTCTTAGCTTCATGATGGCCTTTCTAGAAAAGGGATGAATCCTATTGATTGAGCATTGTGGAGGAGCTTGCACTAGCTTTGCCTACTCAAAGCTGTGTGTGAAAGGGAAGGCTTCATTCTCTCGGTCTCTCAATGTTCACAATCATTAAGTTTTTTACAAAAAGAAAGAAAACAAAACCAAATGTTAGTGAAAATGACTCCCTGGTTTCCTCCCAATCACACCCCTCTTTTTCTCAGTCTTCATTCTCCCTCAATAGGAATAACACAGTCCTGCTCCTAAAGACAAGTTTCTAAATGCAATTAGATTTAGCGTCAAATTGCTAAACATTATGTAAGCTGATTGTGTGAAATAAGTGTAGGAGTTAGTCACCCATGAAAATGGTTAATGTGCCTTAAGATATTAAAAAAGATGCAAATTTTCTGTAAAATAGTTCCATTTAAAAATAGTGACTTCAGGGTAAATTTATTTAAAACCAAATAACTACAGTGAATTCATTTGGGTGAATTTTCAGGACATGCTAGGCGCAAAACTATAATTTTTTTTAGCAGTATCCCATAAATAAAAAATGTGTGTCATATGGCAGATGGTTGCAAATAAAAACACAGGTTTTGATATACGCAGAGTAATCCAAATATTTTCCTCAAAAAACCCAGGACCTTGGCTCCCCTTTTGTAAATGTTTAGGTTTAACTGATAGATTAAATATTTTCATTGCAATAGTTAATTGGATGTATTTAAAAGCAGCATGCATCCGACGAAGTGGATATTCACCCACGAAAGCTCATACTCCAAAACGTCTGTTAGTCTATAAGGTGCCACAGGATTCTTTGATGCTTTTACAGATCCAGACTAACACGGCTACCCCTCTGATACTTGGATATATTTAGAGGCAATTATTGTGCATTGCCAAGTAGTGAAATGTATGTATTGTTTAAGCTATTGGAATCCTGGGTATTCAAATGGAAATTGTTCATACTGTAATGAAGATCACAGCTTATGATAAAGGCTTGACCACAAAACAACGTCTGTAATGGACAAACAGAACAGTGTACTTAAGACAGAAAATTGCATTTAGATATCCCTGTTTGGCTGTGTTTTGGCTAAACTGACTATATAGACAGTTCTCCCAAAAGTAAAGAAAGCAAAGAACAGATGTGGTGTACATTCCTTTGTCCTGTTCACATAGAAGTATTCTGATGCTAGGAACTTCAGGCATGTTAATCTTCGAAAGGGGAGAACTTGTCTCCAATTGCTAGTTCATGGTGTAATAAAAGTTCCGTTTAACTTTTTTTTGCCAAAATGTATGTGCACGTAATGGGAAATCGCATATGATCTGCAGTCTTTCATTTATCTCTCTTGTGCACAGCTATAAGTATTGTGCACTCTAATGTGCCTTCTAAAAATCTAAATGTAATGATTTTTGTATCCTCTCTTTTGTGTTACTTTTTTGATGTTAATATAACTATATCAAACAATGATACCAACATCCCTTTGTGTCCTTTGCCTACTCCTGTCTTTGTGGTTTTCTCGTATCTTGCCTTTGTGTGTGGAATGATCTAGTCTGTCTCAGGCCCCATTTTTTTCATTAGTCTTCCATAAGAAGCTACTTCTCCATGACATTCACACATGGTTGGTGGAGGGTGGGGAAAGAAGGAGTGAAAAATAGGCCAATTTTTTTTAATGTAAGTATCTTAAGTAGTTTGTTCTTTTGAATCTCTGAGGACATCTTGTGTCTCTTAGGTCTGTCTTCTAGATTATTAGCTCTCTCTGAGTCAAGGACTGTCCTGATTATTGGTCTTGAGTAATGCGAGACACTATCTGCTGTTTATATATATAAAATAATTCAATTGGCATACTAGTGAGATTATCTTTTAATTCGCTAGAACTTGGATAAACTTTGTTTGCTGTGTTTATCTTGCATCAATGTATAACTTCAAATATATTCTGGGTCATCACATATTAGGAAATATTTCAGTACTTATGAGCTGTTAATGCATACTGTAAAAGTAAAATCTTTACAATGTATCATGCCATAAAAACAACACTTCATGTACTACAGAATAACGTTTTAGAGACTTCATATGTATTCATTTTGTCTAAGTTAGCCTGATGTCAGTTGGACTTTAGATAGAAAAACTACATATAATTCCATAAAAAAGGCTTTGAAACATATTGAATTTTATTCGTGTGTTGTTTCTAATATCTTTTCAAATGCCAAAAGAACACAAGATTTATTGCTTGAAAACCTGGGTTATTTTGGGTTAATTAAAAGGGCTAAAAATGTTTCTAATGCTCTACTCCTGTTCAAAAATACTACTGGAGGAGAACAATAACATAAAATATGGATTTCAGAGTAGCAGCCATGTTAGTCTGTATCAGCAAAAGAACAGGAGTACTTGTGGCACCTTAGAGACTAACAAATATGTTTGAGTATAAGCTTTCATGAGCTAAAACCAACTTCATTGGATGCATGCAGTAGAAAATAAAGTAGGAAGATTTTACATATATATACACAGAGAACATAAAACAATGGGTGTTGCCATAAACACTATAACGAGAGTGATCTGTTAAGGTGAGCTATTACTAGTAGGAGAGAAAAAAAACTTTTTGTAGTGGTGTAGTGAGGTGGTGTGACTCCCCACCACCCCAGAGGGAAAGAGCCCATCTGGAGGCTGGAATGAGCGGAGCTAGGGAGCTCTGAGCCTTCCCCTCAGAGGGTCAGGCAGTGACCCAGGGTACGTCTACACTGTGGGATAATATCGAATTAGCTATAATCGGTCTAATAAAACTGAT